>NW_024962263.1:47867443-48047281 GCF_019238085.1 Lagopus leucura
CCTAAACAGTCAAAGGGGCCATGGGGAGAATAAAATCTTGGCATGTTATAAAATCTGTGTCTGGAATCTGGGAAATCCAGGCTGTTTGAGCTCCCATTACCTTCCTGCTCGGAGCCTTTATGGGCCAGTGAGAACAATCAGCTAAAGAGACCCTGACATCCTCACACAGTGTTGCTGGCTGTATCCTCTAATTTGGGTGCCAAATGCTAACTCCTCTGTTCACAGTTAGCAAGGATGACAGAAAATCTGGGCAGGATCAGTCACGATCACTGACATTTAGATTTTACTAAGGTAGAATGACTGGTTACTTGCTATACATGAAAGAAAAGACATTTTTTTTCGCTCAGTATTCTCAGCTGCTGTACAAAATTCCAGCTATGAGGTACACTCCACAAAGAATACATGGCAGCTTTTGTGTTGAAACATAGGAATACTAAATATAGGCAGACGAATTTATGTCCTTTTCAATGCAATTTACTACCACAAATTTGCTTCTCTATTTTTTCTCACTTTATTTTCTTAAATTTATGAAGTACTTCTACTGTACAGACCACAAAGTACATAGATTTGATGATAAAGAGTGCTTTGTTCTTTTTTTTTTTTTCTTTCAGAAAAGGAATAGCAGACCTCAACAACAACAACAACAAACAAACAAACAAACAAATAAATAAATCTAAAGTATATATGAAAGACAACAGCAAGGGAAGAATAGCTTTTACAGCCTCTCTGAATAAACTAGTTTCTTAGGGAATAACTGTATTAAAATTAGTCAGACACCTACACTTCAAATTAACCAGCAAAAACTGCTCATTTTCTTTTCAGATGTTCTAATGCAAGTATGCTTAACTATCATTTACTCAGTGGGGGACATGGATAAAAAAGACATATAAGTGTATCAGTTTACTCCTGTCTTATGGCCAAGAATAGTTTGGGAATAAAGGCTTAGTTCTCTGAGATTGTTAGTTTGCTATCATTGACCTTTTGTTTCAAGTTTTAATTTGAAGTTTGGATGAAGATTTTTAGAACTCCTAGAAAATTCAGCTGTCAGTTGTTGAGCTTACAACAGAAAGTGTTTCTTTTTGTGTGTGTGTGTCTGCCTCTATGTGTGTTTAAATCTGTATAAGGACACACATCACAGCTTAGAACAGAACATAGTAACCTGATTAGGTCTACTACTAGTAGTGTCTTGCCAGCATTGCCCATTAGTATGTGCTTAGAGTAAGTGCAGTATTTATATGATGTTTAAATTTGATATTTTCCCAACATGCAATTATTTGCTGTTGAGAGAATTTACTGAGCTGGATGTGGTTTCTGTGTGCTTAGTAGTTCTTGCTGAGATTATTATTCATGTATTTGTCCAGTGTATTTTTGAACTCATTTACACCTTTCAGACTTACAGAGCTCTGTCCAAAGATGCTAGCTGTTTTTTAGAATTTGATCCACGCTGCTTAAATTCTGCTGTGATTTAGGTTGGAACATCATGCAGAGATGTTCTTAGGAAGCCTGTCACTGGTTTCCATCTAGACAGAAAACAGATTCTCCATCAAGTCCCATTCTCTCAGACTGCTGGCAGGGGAAAGACTAAAACTACACAGTTACATTGGAAACTGTTGGATTATTCTCTTCCAGTGATGTCAATAGGCATAGGAGTTCTGCCTGCATCCATATAACAATCTATTTTACCCTTCAACACTGTTACCTCATCTGTGTGCCTATTTAGAATAGTCCTTTTCCCATCTAATTCTCAAAACTTAATGAAAATTGCTAAATGACTGCTCATGTTGGGACATAAATGTTGGTCAAAAATAAGCCAGAAGCGATTCTAGAAATGTGATGCTACAGAGGAAAAGTTCCAGTGCCCAGGTACTTTACCAGGTATCCTTTCATTTATTACCATCATTGCAGTCTTTCAGAAGCAGTAACAAACTTCCTTGCCTTATTTATTGACCTCTCATGCCAATCCTAATAGCCATTCCTGAACACACTCCTCATACCTACCAGTGTTTGAATCCCTACTACTTCTGCATCTTCAGCCTGATTTCTGTCTCTCCCCTTTGGACTGCTCGTTATGGAGTTAAAACTCCATGCAGCCTTATAACCACAATATTCAATGATCCATACAATAAAAATGGAATCCCATTTAGTTATTTTCAGTCCAGATCACACAACACATTCAGCAGCAATCTTTTCCAGATCCTCATCTTGACATGTAGCCTGTGTTATGTAGTCTTTCTTCAGAAAAAGGAAGGAAGACTGGAGAGGAAATCTTTATGAAGAGATGTAGATGTACATTTTGCAAGTATTTCTTCCTGATGGGGAAATCTCCTCCACTTCAAAAAGCTATGTCTAAGCATTATTATAAAATAGATCAGTGACTATTATTTGCTCCTGAGTGCAAGTGGTCTGCCCTGATCACAGTCTTCCTTTGCATTTCAAGTAGGCATAGCCCAATTGGAAGTGTCAGTTCAATTAATTGAATGAGAGAAATCTGCTTTACTTTCCAGCACCATTTTCAGTATGGTAGTTGATTTTACTAATAGTTCACATTTCTAGTGGGTCCTCTAAGATTGTTAGGCCTGAACTTCAGGCTGCACTGGTTGCTTGCTTCACATCACCTGTCAATTATGATAACACATCTCTTAATGGAATCAATTTAATCAGGTTGACAATATGTAAACTGTAAACTGAAATTACAATGAAAATTAAGGTATAATTTCTAGTGAGTGCATATACTGACAGTGACTCCAGACAGCCAATCTGTCACTCATTTATAGTTCTACCTGTTGCTCTCTGGGCTACTTTTTGCAAGCTATTTATCTAGCTTTTTCTACAGCCTCTTTCCTATTCTTGCACATATAAAGTAGGACAGTGATGTTGAAGTATATCAATATGTATTAGCCGTATACATGCATTGAACTCAGATGTACAGGACAAAATAATTACATTCACTTGTGATTGGACATATTCCATATACATGGAAAGCCTTATAATTTCTGATAGTCCTTGTAACTAACTTTTTAAAAACTTTTTATGTAATGCATATACATATGGTTTCTAAGCATATTGAAAACTGTTATCATATTTTTATTAAAGAAATTTATCTACATGCAAGTATAAAGTTTTTTACCAAAAGAACTTTAAAATCATCTGCTAAATTTTGAAGCTGGTGACAGGAGAAACATGAAACTGAGGTGGGAAGTTGAGTTTTGATAAATTTTACCCAACTTATTTTTCAGTCATCCACTCCTGTACTATTTATTGCTTGTTTTTTTCCCTGCTGTGTTTGCCATAAAGTCTACAAGTGCCTGAAGCAGGGGGTATTTTCTGGTTACATGTCTGTATACTACGTAGTACAATTGAACCCTGATTAGGTGCTCAGGTAGTAGTGTGATGTAAATAAATAATAATAACATTACAGTGCATGGTCTTTTTTGACTGAATGGGAAGGTGAAATAAGTGTACTGTACATTGTAAATTGAAATCAATAAGGAGAGTATCATAGAATCATAGAATGGTTTGGATTGGAACGGCCCTTTAAGATTATCTAGTTCCAACCCCTTTGCTATAGGCAGGGGCACGTCCCTCTAGACCAGGTTGCTCAAAGCCCCATCCAGCCTAGCCTTGAGTGCTTCCAGGGAGGGGATATCCACAGCCTCTGTGGGCATCCTGTTGCAGTGTCTCACCACCCTCACAGTAAATAATTTCTTCCTAATATCTAGTCCGAATCTCCCCTCTTTTAGCTTAAAACCATTTCCCCCTGTCTTGTCACTACATGCCGTTATAAAAAGTCCTTATCCAGCTTTCCTGTAGGTACTGGAAGGCCACTGAAAGATCCCTCCAGAGCCTTCATTTCTGCAGACTGAAGAGCCCTATGTCTCTCAGCCTGTCCTCACAGGGGAGTAAACAGCCATTATAGTCCCAGAATACATCAGAAGAACAAGAGGCTCAAATTGAAACTTTATTTGGTTTGGAAGAGCCAATAATTGACACTTATTTATATTCATTGTATTTCATCACATAATTGGAATGAGCTTCCATACTTATAACCACGATCCAGCTGGATTTGCTAGCCCCATCTGACAGACACTGGAAGCCAATTTAATTTGAAGTCTAATATTTTTGTAAGACAGTCAGAGAGTCTTTTCTATTCAACCCTTTCTTACAACAACTGTAATTTTTGAACTCTTCTTGTGAATGTGTTATATTAAAAGCTAAACTCAAAGGGATGTTGTCAACGGTTTATGGGCTGGTCCGGCCCAGTTCCGTGACCAGCAGGGCGGAGGGATCTGCGGATCCGCGCCTCTGGGAAAGGGGAAGCAAGGGACCCCAAAATACTTGAAAACAACAGCACTGATCTGAGGTGGAACAAATGATTTTACTAAATATAGTATTAGTAAAATACAATGAGAGAGAGAGAGAGAGAGTCTGTTTGAATTGTATAGATCTCACCACAATGCTGGGGTGAGAAGTGCAGTCCAGTTGAGTGACTGAAGTACAGACGGCGAAGCGCAGATAGCGAAACGCAGACAGCGAAGAGCAGGCGAAGAAGAAGAATCCAGGTGACCTTGCTTGGAGTTATATCCCCTTGCTGACCGCAAAGTCTCCTGGGGAAATGTAGTTCTTCTCCGATGGACGAACATTCGGCAGATATCAAACCCCACCCCCAGTGCATTACATGATGTTATGGTGTGGAATACTGATGACCAAAAATCATAAAACCATGACAGATGTTATTGAAGATTATCTATGGAACTTTGTGACTGGAACTGCTACTCTGCTTATTGGCACTGCTTGGAGAATGAAAGGGCTCATAAGAGTTCATACTCTATTAATCCTTGTGCTCTCTAATGGTGTAAAAGAGGAATGTTAACTATTAAAAACAATGCAAGAAATATATGAAGTAGACACTTTTTCACTTGGACAATATTTAGAATAACATACTCATAGGAAGACGTATTCATCAAAGAATAGTGAAGTTGTAAGGCATTTGTGATCATGCCCAACTGGTGCTCATTTTTCACAATCCTATTCCATCAGTTTTAAAATCAAAAGAATATGGAGTAATTTAGTAGTTGGCAGCTCAAAAGAAACGTCAGTGGGCAGCTGCCAAACTGTGTGGCTGTGCTCTAACTCTTCCTTGATGATCATGTTACTCAGCCTCAACTATCTGAAAGGACAAATGTATAGTGTTGTGAAAATCATCTTCCAACAGTTATCACAGAATTTCTGCAACAACTGTTAGCAAATACACTACAGCTTAACTGTCATAAGGACTGAAGTAGTTTTTAGGACTCTTGGAAGTCAGCAAAGATGGGACATTTACAGGATTGTATTTGCCCTTGAACAACTCCTGAAAGTGTATTTTAGGGCTTAATGAGGTCCCTGAGGTCTGTGTGATGAAGCTGACTGCCCACGATAGCCCTCACTAGACAAAACTACTGCATCAGAGATTAGTTTATGGAAGTGCCTTTTACTGATTTGTTCTGTAGGTCTCAGTGACACTGGAAAGTGGGATGAACTCCCCACCTGAGAGAAATTGTTGAAATAGCTCTGTTGATCACAGAATTAAGGAAAACACTGCACTGCAGTAAAACCTTTTGGGAAAACAGAGCAATCTAGAATGTCGGTATATATTAAACTAAATTATGAGGCAAATCTCATTTCTCAGCATCATAGCTGCCAAATCTTTTTAAAAAATCTCCTGTAAACTATCTTTATTTCTGTTTTATGTTGATCATGACTGTTCTTACCCAAGTCCCAATGTCAGGAAAATATTCAGACAAAGGTCTCCTGGAAAAGGAATTCAGAACTGCCCTGATGACAGTGATGATATCACCACCTTCACGATGACAGTGCTAACCTTATCCAGTGCTCTTGACTGCATGTTGAAAATGAAGGGTTACATGGAGCCTTTTGGACTTTGTGGGGCTGAGATGTTGCCAGATCTCATTCTTGGGAAATTCCTGGAAGCAAGAAGCTGGGCCAGACTGAGTAAACCCATCCAAGCTTGGTACTGTCTGGCAGTATAAAAACTGCCTGCCTTGGAGAGTCAAAATGACCTGAGATCACTTTAACTGAGACACATTTCAGACTGATCAAACTGTTACTCTCTATAGTTCTGATGAGACAAAGCTACGTCATTTTGACAGCACACTGTTATTTAGCTCAGGGAAGTTCACAATAGAAAACAAAACTGCGAAAACAGCAAGTAAAGCCTGAAAAAGTCTTGAGATGCAGTCCACACTTTAATGCTATCCCTGTAGGACAAATGTTTATGCACTGCAAGCAAAGATTGAATCTAAATTAGCAATCTTGAAATTACAGTGCTCAATAGCATGCTAGTTATCAGTTATCGCTTGCCCTGTTTTCACTTTTTAAATCTTCAATTTTAGAGTGGGAATTTAATAATTCTTTCATAGCCATCTGGGACCACCTTAAATCATGTCTGTGACTTCTCACTCTAACTGAATTCAGCTTTGAACAGGCTCAGCAGAAACTTAGCAGTATGTATGGTGTATTACATGTGGCTATCAGAGTGCAGAAAGTACAAGCAAGACATCAGGGGAAGTGGGAAGGCTTAGAAATCATGAATTATAGGACAAATTGTATTTTCTGGGCTATATATATATATAATTTTTTTTTGTTATTTGAATTTTTCCAAGCATCTCAAATCAGTATATGAGTTCATAAGTCTTAAAAGCCAACATATGATCAAAATACTATGTTTTCCTTTGTTTTCTTTATTATTATTATTTTTTCTCCAGTAATATAAGCCTATTTGCTCTTTGGAAAGTTGATTTAGCTAATTCAAAATATTTCTAGGTAAAGAGAATCCTATGTTGTTTAAATGCAGTACATCTAATTAGCATGTGCATGTGTGTGTGCATGTATATATGTATTTGTGTAAATATCTACATGTGTTTGTATGCATTATGTATTTCAATTGCATTTTCCTCTCTCCTTCTTTGGCTTTTCTATTTACTGCATCTCAGGCTTGGCTTAGCTACTGATCCATTTTTACGTTCTAAGTAACATTTTCAAAAGTGTTATTGTATGTAAGAAAGTAAATGGCAATCAGGATCTGAAGACAGTTTAGACTCTTGTGAAAGTGGAGTCAAAGATTCCCTGTCACTTTGATGCATGTCACTTTGAGGTTGTGGATGCCTCGTTCCTAAAGGTGTTCAAGGTCAGATTGGATGGGGCCCTGAGCAGCTTGGTCTAGAATTAAATGGGGAGGTTGGTGGCCCTGCATGTGGTGGGAGTTTGGAGATTCATGATCCTTGAGGTCCCTTCCAACTCTGGCCATTCTGTGACTCTGTGATTGTATGTAAATTGAGATTGACTTTTGAATCTGTATGTCTGAATCCCTTAGATATCATCTTAGCAGAACTATCTCCCTTGTTCTCTCATTTACCTTCAGTAAGAGCTATCCTGGGAAATACCACAGCTTTTTGCTGCAGAAACAGGGAGGGAGAGAGTGTTATCATTTGAACACCCTTAGTATTCAACAGTAAAATTCGTATCTCCAAGTCAAGTTCTCCAAGTATTTTGAGATCACATCTTTTTAAACTTCTGGATGCTGTTCTGTGAGCAGAAGGTTATTTCTTTATTAAGAATTACTACTAATAATTATAATAATAGTAACAACAATAAAACAAGTTTTTTTCACTATATATTTTGTGTCATTCATGCTATAAAACTACAAAAGCATATGGTCTCATTTTGTTTTATGGTTGCTTGAACTGTTTTGTTTTGAATGGTACGCAAAAGAGTTGAGTTCTTCAGCAATTTTGATTTCATTACTTTGTACTGCTGCTACTGACCCATGGAGACATTTAATAATTGTTAAAAATTCCACTTTCTTGGTTAAAATAATTTACTATATTTTCAGGCATTGTACAGTAGTAGAGGCACCTACTGATTTATGGGAGTTGAACCATGCTAATGTATAAGTATTGGTCCCACTGGCTTCACTCAGTCTCCAGAAGCACTTAAAGGACTCTAGCTGTTTGAATAACTGCAGTCATTATGCTTTGCTTACGTAGATATGAACTTTAGTAAGCGGGGGATATGGACTTTTTCTCTTTTTCTTCTTTGCATGGTCTGCCTAAAAGCCAACAAAATTCTAGTCCATTATGTTGCAAAATGTTTCTTGGAAGCTGCAAGAAATTGATGGTATTTCCTTCCTTATTATGCTCTTTGATTAATGAAAAATATCAGAGATGTCAGAAAGTCTGGGCTTAATTCTGCGGAAGATGCTTATGCAACTAAGCTCATATAGTTCATATGAGTTGATGTATGTGTACGCTGTGTACTCTCAGATTCTCATCTTCTCCCATCAAGAGAGAACTATGACTTCTTTCTTCTTATTTCTGGCATTCCTCATCACTGAAACTACACTGCATGGAAGCTTGTATTTTCCCTGATCGTATCACATAGTGAAGTTGAAAATTGGCTCAGAATCACAGAATGGCTAGGGTTGGAAGGGACCTCAAGGATCATGAATCTCCAAACCCCTGCCATATGCAGGGCCACCAACCTCCCCATTTAATACTAGATCAAGCTGCCCCATCCAATCTGGCCTTGAGCACCTGAAGGGATGGGGCATGGCTGGAGCACTCTATCTGAACATTAAAAGGCCTGAATAGACCTCAGATATTCTTCATTCTTAGAAGCATCAAGAGGATTTTCTAGAACCAAATTTCATTGTCTTACACATATGAGAGCTCAGTTCATTCTTTAATGTCTGTGGGAAAATAATAAGTGAAAATTTCTAGTTTTATCTGCAGTTCTCTCAAATTTATTTAAACATTCATCCAGAAATTTAAAAAAGAAAGGAGAAGAGCAATGCATTATATTTCATTTTTTTCATTTGTTTATTTGTTTGTTTATTCTCATCATTTTGAGTGGGATTTTTTAAAAAAATCTAGAGCTGACTAGGAACTCATTTACCAGATAAAATAGTTCAGATCCAATCTAAAGTGAAATGTACGTTTTCAAGAGCATTTTGTAGGATTTGTAAGGAGAAGAGGATGGGTATACATTTGTAAATATAGTCCATTTCCACCTTCATTTCTTCCTTTTTCCCTTTTATCTCCAGTCTTCTTTTTCATCTCCCAAAGCACTGATTATTGAAATAATCCATGGACTTGTACCACATATAGATTTTCAGTTGCTAAGTGCTGGAAATTAACCATCTATGCTATGCAGTTTTTAAATGGCTTCTGCCTTCTGGGGGTCCTGGGGGTGATTTTTTATGTGACTCTGATAAAGAAATACTGCACAGAATGACTGATGGACAAAGAAGCATGCTAATCAATAGAAAATATTAGTAATAATGATCAATAAAAGTGTCCTGAAAATTGGTGTACAATAGGGATATGAAATGTTACTGATTCTACTAGTGTTACCAGATCAGCTTCAGAGTCATCTACTGATGTTAGCTTTACCACTTGGCAGAAATCAGTTAAGTAGTCTTAACGTTTGAAATTATTAGATTTTTTCTGAAAACATAATCACATTTTCTACTCACCTGGCCGTGTAACACACTCATACAAAAAGGGCGATATTGTTGTATTTGAGTTCTGTGGAAGATAGAAGCAGAGCTTTAAAGACCATCCATAGCTACTTAATCTGTAGCCCAAATCTTGGCCAAATTTCAGCAATTACAGTACTCACTAAAATAAGTACTCATATTCATGTAATGACAGATGAATGCCCAGTTACACTGCAGCAAGACACATTTTCTGCAACAACAAGCAGCCTAAAAAGAACTGTAAAAAAGTAGCTGATACAGGACCTCGACTAAGCCCAAGTGAGTGAGTTATTTGTTCATCAATGGAATTTCAATGGAGTTTTCCAAAGGCCTGCTTTCTGCTTTCACCCCACAGGCTGATGCCTTAGAACAGGAGATTTTAAAGCAGATGACTCAAACAGCTTTTGAAAAGATGGGGAGATGTCACATTTACTTTTATGTCCTATTTCAAAATTTTAAGTTGAAGATGTGAATTTAATTTGGTTTGGTTCTTCCCTTCAATTTTTGAGTAATTCAAAATAAAGAAGCCAACTGCAGCAAAGAATCAACCAACACATAAAGGCCTTTGGGGGATGTTTGGTTTGCAAATGAAGAAGACAAAATGAAATAGAGATTTTCCTATGTTCTTGAAAGGTTTCCTTTGTCAGAAAATCAATTTCTGTTCCTTAACCATTTCTCTTTGTAGAAGAATTATTTGCCTGACCTTTGCAGCCAGTATCTGACCTCTTTGTCTTATTTAAATATGTGTGTGAACATGTATATTCACTGCTCAAACTAGCAGACTGGTACACTTTTTCTCATCTTTGTGCTAGATGAAGATGCCAATGATTTTCCTCACCCTACTATGACCACTGTGAATGTGTATACACATACATTCCGGCTAAGTTCTTTGTTTCTAGAATTGTTTAAACAAGAAATAAATACATAAAAATATTTATGGATTAGAAAGTTTACATAAGTAGATGGAAGATTCACATGGTTTATGTGTTATTTTTCATCTCCCCCATCAATTCATTTGCATTTCATTGGCAAACTTAGCCAAAAACATTTCAAAAAGATGAATATTCAAATTTAAATGATCTGCCTTGTTTATTTTCTATGATTTTTATATTCTTTCCACAAGCATCTGCTACTAGCACCAGTCATAAGTATGAATGAACAAAAAACTGACAAGCTTCTTGAGAATGTTTCTTCTATTTTAGTAAGGAAAGTGAATGCTGCATCGTGATTTTTACTTAGTTAATCCTGTTATTTCCTACAGTGATTCATCATGACTGGTCAAAATTAAATCAAACAGGAGAAACAAATGCCAGTTAGGTCTCACTTAATCACATACTAATGTAATGATAGATGCAGGGATTTTTCTCTGCATGACCTTTGTTGTTTTTATTGTTTTTTTTTTTTGTTTGTTTGTTTTTTATTTGCTCCTTAGCCCAGTATCTACATTTACTTAAACATCATAAAAATCTGGAACACAAATTTAGCATTCTTGTTTTAAAGTGTTACTATTAGAAAGGTGGAAAATTTCCGTGTATGAGCAGCAGTGAAGTTCTAAAACATGGTAGTCATGTTTTTCAAAAAGTAGCCCATTCAGCCTGGAAAAGAGCCACAAGGATATAGCTGCTTTGTTTACCACTTATAAAGCTTATAGTGACCTCATGTAGAGCTGAGTCTGTTCAACACTGAAGAAGACAGATCTTTCCCGATTCTCACATATGTGAATGATTTCATAAATCTTGAAATCATTGGCATTTTTTTTCAATGAAATTATTCTTAGAAATTCAAAAACTGATATTCCTATGAAAAATTTTATTTTATTTTATCCATTTGTTTATTTATTTGTTTATTTATTTGTTTATTTATTTATTTTTGCCTGAAACTTCCATTTGCATATTTGGTCATTTTAGTATTACGATCATTTCATTACTGACCTAGGTTTCCTTGGCTTTATGGTTGGAATAGGTAATTTTAGAGGTCTTTTCCAACCTTAATGATAGCATGATTGTACGATTCCACTAAGTAATTTTCAATTTCTACAATTATTGTCCTTTCCCTTCCCAACTCCCAGAATTTATTAATACTTAAGAATAATACTAGTATAGTAAATTTAATAAAAATATATTTTTAATTTTAACTGAAATTTTCACTTTCAAAGCTTTCTTAAGAAGTAAACACCTAAAAGCAGTAAAAACTACAAAAATATATCTGAATATGTGAAGACTGGTACATTGGAAAGGCTTTCCAGAAACAGGAAAGAAATAATTATTCTGAGTTGTTTTATAGGCGTAAATGTGGTTTGCATGAGCTACAAGTAGTGCTGATAAAATCAGACTTGCTCTTTTCAGGTGTTGGATCAAATAAAGATAACTTGAAAACAGAAGCAAAATACATGCACAGACAAAAAAAAAGCTTGCATTTTTTCCCACAGCTATTTTTTTCCCCAGATCCCTGCCTTTTACTCCTGGCTGATCACACTACATCTAATTTCTAAATTAGTCATAACTTCTCAATTCTAAAATTTGCATATGCAATACACTATTTCCAGAAATGTGAAAGACTGTTTAGTCAAGGAAAAAAAAAAAAAAGGAAAGAAAAAAGAAAAAATTCTTGCTTCTCTTTAGAAGTTTAGAATGTTACTTATTGTTGGAGGCACTGAACAAAATGTGCTAGAGGAGGTTTGGGTTGGATATTAGGAAAAAATTCTTCTCAGATGGAGTGGTGAGACACTGGAACAGGCTGCCCAGGGAGGTGGTGAAGTTTTCAGCCTTGATGATTCTCTATTCTATAATATTCACGGTGATAAAGTTGCTAAGTTTCACAGGTGTTTTGAGTATTTATTTCCTTTACGATTACTTGAATTTAAATTTCTTATAGTGTAACTGATCAGATTCTATAACTTCATACATCTGCCATAGCAGTTTTCAGATTGAGTGGGATTTTCCTAATTTCTTTTCAAATAAAATTTGAAACTTACCTTCTTGGTGGCTTTGGTTTGTAAGATGAAATTGGGAAAGTACACTACAAAGGAGTTTGTAAATAGAGGTAACAAAAATAAAATCTCATCATTGTCATCACAGAAAATCTGAAAATGTCCTGAATGTATGTACATACACTTATGTTTTTAGTTTAGTATTCTGACAATTTAGAAGGCTAATACAATTAAATGTGCAGGAAAATAGATATGTATCCACAATTTTAGCTCAACTTACAGAATCTATTTGCTCAAAGGTATTGATCCTTAAAAGTAGACAGATGAGTCAGAACTTGTTATAGCACCAGGGGATTCAAACGTGTTCTCCACATTCCCAAACTCTTCCATAGTCTGTATTTGCATATCAGGAAGTTGAGAGAGTTTTGAGGAAAATAGGATTGTTGCTATGTTCCTCCAAGATGTGAAGGTGTTATCTTCCACCACATGAAGGTCCCATCACCAGGCAAGGCTTAATCTGTAATGAAGGGGCAAGTCAGGGCTGGATGCTATGCTGAAAGGACAGCTGAGGGTCTAGAGGTATATAAATGTCTTCACTCTCAGTGCAGTGACTGAGGAGCTATGAGGCAGTTCTGAAAGTAACTCAATGAAAAGGGAAGTGATTAGAGAGCTAAAAATGTTAGATTTTTTTTCCTAATTGGGACTTACTGATAAATATGGCACTAGGTTAACAAATTAGCTATCTCCTATACAGTGGCTTTCCTTTTCAGTCACACATTGAAATTCTAATTATTCCAGAGCCCATGTAGAGTTCTTCAGAAGGGGACTTCCTGATCTTGTCCTTATGATTCTATGATTCTATGATTCCTTTATTTTCTGAGTTCACCTGATTGATTTGTCAAGAGGATAAACAGTATCTCAAATTAATTCAAGTGTAAGTTTGAATCTGCTAGGAAAAACAACAAAAGAAAAACAAAACAAACAAAAAGAAACCTTTGTTTGTTTGTTTCTTTGAATTTTCCTTTCCTCACATTTTTTATTACATATTTCTCCCTCTGAATATTGTTAACAACATATTTTACCTAAGTCATATTTCTCTATATATTTGCAAAAAGCTATTCCACTGACTTTTGTAAAATTAGAAAATTACCATAGAAACTGTTCTGTGTTTTAAAAAAAGATATCATTACACCAAGGAGAATGTAAAAATAATGCCTGTTTTCCAAAACAGGAAAACATACAGCTCTAGTCTATTATTGGCTGCCAATAGATCAATGGATCCAATGTCTGGATAGAGATCAGAAATGAGTGGTATCCCAGAGGGATCAGTGCTGTGGTTGATACTCTATAATAACTTCATCAGTGACATTGACAATGGGGTTGAGTACACCCTCAGCAAGTTTGCTGATGATACCAAGCTGTGGGGTCCAGTTGACACACCGGAGGGACAGGATGCCATCCAGAGGGACCTAGACAGGCTTAAGCAGTGGGCCCAGGTGAACCTCATGAAGTTCAACAAATCCAAATGCACCTGGGTTGAGGCAAGCCTCACTACTCATGCAGCTGGGGGTTGAAAGGATTGAGTGCAGTCCTACCAAAAATAATCTGGGGATACTGGTGGATGGGAAGCTGGATGTGAACCAGCAGTTCACAGCCCAGAAAGCCAACTGTATTTTGGGCTTCATCAAAAGAAGAGTGGCCAGCAGGTTGAGGGAGGTGATCCTGCACTTCTACTCTGCGCTGGTGAGACCTCAGCCAGAGTACTGCATCCAAATGTAGAGTCCTCAGTACTGGAGAGACAAGGACCTGTTGGAGCACATCCAGAGAATGGCCACACAAGTAATCTTCTCTTACAAGTCTGAAAGACCTGGGGATGTTCAGCCTGGAGAAGAGAAGGCTGCAGTGTGAACTGATAGCGGCCTTTCAATATCTAAAGGGGAGCTACGGGAAAGAAGGGGACAGAATCTTTAGCAGAGTCTGTGATGACAGAACACAAGGAAATGGCTTCAAGCTTAGAGAGTAGATTTAGATGGATATAAGGAAAAAGCCTTTTACAGTGAGGGTGGTGAGTTACTAGAGCAAGTTGCCAAGTGATGTGGTTGATGCCCCATCCCTGGAGACTTTCAAGGCAATGCTGGATCAGGTCCCGGGCAACATGTTATTACAAGCTCATTTCAGGGGAGTTGGACTAGATGACCTTCCAGTTCTAAGGATTCTTTGATTCTGTAATCATTTATTTAGTTAATATCTTATTCCCATTAAGTAGGGAATAAAATATTAACTCGTAGTCCTTCTCGGTAGCCTCATTTAGTTTATGTAATAGGGAATAACAGCAGCTTCTGATTGTAAACAGTGAATTTTAAATAATAGCACAGGGTTTTGCTCTGAGTTCTTTTTTCTCTTTCCTCCTAGGATGACAGTGCTATCACATTACTTTCTTCAAAAAAGTTCTTTGTTCTCAAAAGAGAATGCAGTATTTTGAAAGAGAGACCATTCAGGTGGAAAAAAAAAAAAAACCTCATAAATACATATCTGTAGGAACATTGGATATTTTTGATATTTAGTTTCTGTTTAGTTCAGTAGAAGTTAATGGAATTGAATTGGAAGAACTCAGAACCTTAGAACAGTTCTATTTCACTGGCCAGAACCATATCCTTTATATTTGACACTCTCACTTGCGTCCACTTCAGGGTCTCAAAACCATAAGTACTCCAATTTGAGCACTCAGTACACGTAGGTATATTATTCTGATTGTGCACAACGGGAAGCCAGAGTGCATCTGATTTGAAAATACAGCATTTAAAGTCAGGGTGAGCATTTAACATATTAAAACATTATCAGCTCTGTGATCTTTTCTGCACTAGTGGCACAACAATTATTTTTGGAGAAACAGCATGAGATGTCATAAACACAGGATTATGACTTCCCTCAGCTAAAGGAAAAGCTGATTTGTAAGGGAGAAAGCTATTCTAATACTAACATCTTTAATAATAGCAAGGGGAATAAAGAACATTGCTGTCTAAGGAAATTGCTCTTTATATGCTCAGGGTTTTTTTTTTTTTCATTTTAAATGCACTCAGTATGAAAGGCTTCTTTAAAGAAAATTGAAGGAATTGTGTCTTTTTTTTTTTTTTTTTTTTTTTAATCAGTTCAGTTTTAAGGAATTCTTCTTGGTTTTCCTCTTCAAGGAGATTTTAGGCAAAATGTGAGGTAATTGGTTTTAAAACCAACACCAAAGATCGTAATCATAATATGTTTGGGATAACGTAAAACTGATATATTCACTGATATATTGACAACAATTGTACACATTGGTAATTTTTACTTTTTATTTTTTTTTTTAGTTCATTTTGTCATTTTTTTAAAAAAATTCAAGCACTTAGCTTGTTATTCCAAACCTAATTCCTTCAGTTACTCAGTATTTATTACAGTTAGTAAGTACAGGAATGCACGAAAAAGAATTAGTCACAGTAGGCACTGCAGGCACAGGATTGGAAGAGAATCTTATCTGCTCCACTGATTGATGAGGTGTGCACTCTCATGCCTTCCCACACACCACTGGCCTCAGATTATGTCTATGCTAATACCACTACAGCAAAGGCAAAATGGACATTGTCAGCACTAAATAAGGGGAGAAGAGTGACACAGCTGAATTACTGCAATATTAATTAGGGGTGAGAACAAAACACATTCATCTTATTATTTTATCTGTTTATGATGAGTACTAAGTCTTCCTATCTTTCTTCACTCAGTTATCAGTAAATGGGCTGATTCCTTGAATAACTTTTAAGGGAATAGGTCTCACAGAAAGATTTATTCAAGTGTGTAAAGGGGAGAAGAATTTGTCTGAGAGACAATAGGCTAATATGGCCGAAGAGGTAGAAGTGTTTGCCTTTACACTGAGAAAGAAGAAAACAGGGGTGGCATATAAAGAAAGATGAGAAGATGGAATGTTTACTTGTTATAAGATCAATGTTCATAAGCAACACTTCGAGATGTAGTGAATGCTGAATGTGACAGGAGAAGTAGCTTGGTACAAATCAAACGTGGGAAAAGTCTCAGAGATACGGTTATAGACTGTGGAATAGCATATTGAACAGATTCAATCCTTCAGTCATTTAAAAGCCAGACTAACAAAAACATTATGCATATTATGTATATGCATGATACATGTATGAAAATACATTAGAAGATAAAAATATATTATTTAATGCAACTGAATTTAAAAATATAAATAATCATTTAATATAAATTCTGAATGTAAACTCATTTTATATGTCTTATAAAATTCCAGAACAGAGCTTATTTATATTCAGTAGTCAAAATGGGAATCTAGATGTACCCCTACCTCATTGAAATCTATTCATCAGTGTTCAAAAGGTGTCAGTATTTGTGATTATGGTTCTGCGAAGTGCTGAGAAGGCACCATATATCAGCTCGTTTTGATCAGTGGTTATATTGCCTTCAGTTATAAACTGCAGCAGTTCTTTTTCCATCTGCAGGAAAGAACTTTCCGTGAAGCAGCTGTTATTGTAAGATTTCCATCTGAATTGTTGCTGCTCCCATTTTAGCACGCAGCCTTTGGATAACATTTAAATAATCAATCTTTTCCTTGCTTATCCAAACCAAACCTAATGTGTTGAGATTTGTCCTTCACTGCTGATACGAATTTATTTTATTAGTCACATCAGTTAATTTTAATTATCATCATTATTCAGTTATAACCTCATGTCTGACAATAGGAAGGATATCAGTGCCTATTCAACCCCTTATCCAAAAGTAGGAAGGTTACTGAGTGAGATTTATTTTAGGAAAAGAGCAGATGAAAGGCAATATCTGGTGTAGTAACATATTGCTAGCTGTGCACTGCTATGTAGGTATTAAGACAAACATGCAATGTCTGGGGTCCAAATTATGATATTACTTTCCTGTTTATCTTTGTGAATTCCATTAATAATATGTATCTTTATCGAACTTTAACAAAAAAGACAAGGTGGTTTTATTTTTATTTATTTATTTATTTATTGGGGTCTCCTTTCTAGTACTTCTGAAATTTCACTCAAACCACTTGATTAAAAAAGATTTACTGAGGACAAGCTTTCTCCATGGGAGCACAATGAAAGAATCGAACAAACCAATTTCACTCTAATTTGAGAATGCACTGGTAATACCTCTCTGCTGAACCTGATCTGTCTCACCTTGTATCCCACTGTGTAAGGAATGGGGAAATAATGTGTTTGAGCACATGTCTAAAGGGCTTGAATGGCAGAGGATTGAAACCTATCCTGGTAACGGAGCTTTATAAAAGCCTCTATGGTCTTTGAACCTGGCTCTTCTCCAAAACAGGGGGGCACTGTTGTATCTTGTTTGTCATTTCTGCAAGTTAAATAAAAAAGAAATTAGACTCCAAAGTAGGTCCTTCCCAGAACACCTTTGAAAATTGCCAAAGCATACTTACAGGGGAAAGCAAGGGAAAAAATTGGAGGCCAAAGGGTTTTTTTTTCAAATATACTGCAGAGCTCCTGGTAGAAGAGAGCAGCTGAGCTACAATGAGGCATGACAGAGCAGTCATTAGGAAGGAGGATGTTCAAATAGTCAGTGTCAGAGGTAAATAAATTACAGCATGTAGGATCATATGAGAAGAATTTCTCTTCCAATTTTGAATTACTAGCAAACAAGTTTTCAAATGATGGTGCGTCTTGATGTACATAAAACACACAAATTTGTGTGAAAAAGAGTGGAAAATCCAGCCTAAGTATGTACATGGAGGAGGCTATAAATCTTCTACCATTTCATTTTTACTTCAGAGAGTTTTTGAGCAGCTAAAAAGGGAAACCATCCAAGGCATTGCACACTGTAACTGTGGTTTTCGCTCTGCTAAGTACTGAAGTTACAGTCCTGCTAGCACTAAATCCATAGGAATAAACTGTGTTCTGAGGCTGATCTTGCAGGATACAGACCTTAACCAACTCACCATGCAAAACAAGAGAATCACAGCATGTCTTTTGTGCCCACGGCTCTTTCTCCTACTTTACAGATGCTTCCCTTACTTCAGGAATTTTTCTTTTCAGGTATTTTCCAGTTGCAGACTTGGATCAAAAGAGGCTTCTTAGTATTTTTAGGCAGCAAAGCAAAGCAAACTGATTAATGTAAGGGTCTAGGAAGTGGGAAGCTATCAACAGAACCATGCCCTTGTGTAAACAAAACAGAATGCTAAATCCTCGATTACTTTGGAGGAGGTGGAGCACATGCAATAGTCAGTCATCTCCAGACTATCTCAATTACTTCTTAAAAGAAGCTTTTCTTCATCCTGTTCTTTTCTTCTCGCTTGAATAAACTAATAAGTTTACGTGATCAGATTATATGATCAGTTATTATTTAAGCACCCTATTAATTGATTATGACAACTTCAAGAAATAAAATTTGGTAATTTTAGCAAAAATAGAAAAAAAAGCCTATTTTTTTTAAGTTTAAAGATCTGAGATATCTGAAGTGAAAATTTTGTCTAGAATTTTGCCATAATTTTTTAATTTTAAAAGCCTGAAGGCAAAATAAGGGGATTAATCATTTCATTTTTGGGTCAAAGGTAAAAGAGAATTTATTTTGTCCTTTTCCTTCCCAAAACTAAGGAAAAAAAAATATTCAGAAAACTCCAGTGCAGCTCTATCCAGTGCAAAAGAAATCACAAATTGAATGTCCCCTCATGTGACAAAAGACAGAATATTATACCTGCTACCAATAAATTTGTCCTTTATTACAAATGAAGCTTGATTGTATAATATCATATTAACTTTCTTTCTTTTGTCATATTTGCATTAATTGCAGAGCCATGAGTGTGGTGCCAATTACTACAAAAATATCTGTGAATTGCTGACTCATAGCAGTGATTCAGGGGACTATGCTAATGTCGAATTTCTTTGAGTGCAAAAATCAAATAAAGATTGACATTTTGTTCCCCCCTCCCTTTTTAGATGCAAGTACATTAGTATATTATCCACTTTTCATCTGACTCATAAAAATCATGTTTCAAGTCATAATGTTGTACTCTTTGTGACAGAGGCAAGGTTATTTTCTACAGGGCTCTGTGAACAAAATTCATGAGCAAATCCTTAACTCGACAGAGCTTGCCTGCTGCTGCATTTTTGTTACCATTTGGCAGTTCTGACCTTTTTAATCAGAGTCACTAATTTTCATGAAAATTAGTGGGGATCTGAGCACAGTCCCCATTTCTGAAGTCGTGCATGAAATTTTACTACATCATTGACTTAGGAGCCTACAAGACATTTTGTACAGCACTGAAGAAAATATCATTACAGAAGGAGACTAAGAGTGGGATGAGGGGGTAGTAAATAAGGTGAGGAAGGAGTCTGGCACAGAGACAGCACATGAAGTTTCCATCCCATATTTTTCTGCTAGTTGTATCATTATCCTAGCTTAATAGCACTATCTATTTTTGTTCTTGATTTTAATTATGAGGTGGGGATCAGGTGGCTGGGGTCTGAATAGTGTGAAGAACATAATGTAGGCTGCCACTTTTCTCCTCTTTTCCTCCATTTTTGTTTCCTATGTAGCCATTAGAATAAGACAAGTCACTGAAGAAATACATGCTCACAAAGGAAACACAGGGCAGGAATTAAGATCAGTTATTCTGATTTTTCCATATTTTTTTCCTGATTTTTCCCATTCCTTCTGTTTCCATAGTCATTTTCATCTTTTCAAAACTGATGCAAAATTGCTATCAGGGCCAAACAGTATCAATTCACATCTGCCCTGCACTCACTGAACAAGGTGGAAGGTACTGGAGGATCAGGGCCCTAATCTCTTTATCCTAGTCAATTCATGATGTGCCTTGGACAAATTGCCAAGACACGGCCCACTCCTACTGAGCCTGCAGAGGTCTAGGCCATGCTGTGAATGGAACATATGGCCCTTCTGACAGCACTTACACTGTAATCAAGTCTCAGCATGACAGAAAGATATCTCTTAGATCCATTTTATATCAGCTTCAGTTCGACAATTCCTGTTTGTTACTCTGTCTTTTATAAACTTGGAAGGATTTTCATCTCAATAAGCAGGATGCACATCCCTATGTGCTATGTTCTGAAGCATGCTACATTCACAGCAAGGCTGTGCAAGTGTGGTGAAGGAAGCTGTCAGGCCTCAGCTTTCTGCAAACGCAGTATAATTTGAAACAGTACCAGCCCTTCTCCATGTTGAGGAGTCCCCGGGTCAGACAAAAACGACAGCAACGCTTGTGATCAGATGAAGGTCACAAAGCAGCATACAAAACAAGAGCTCAGAAATGAGCAAGCCGAGTGAAAGTCCTTAGGTCAGAGATGCCTTTCCCGGCTGTTGGGAGAGGAGGTATTCAGTGTTTAGCTTTACATACGGATACACTGAACTGATAACTGATTACCATTGAAGGCTCTCCAAAACTTTTTGGGAGCCTTTAGGACAACTATCCATTCAGAAGGATGAATATATTTTCCTCACTGAGCCACCTTTTGGCACCTGGCCATTAAACTGACCTGCCTCCTGTCCACATGAAGGCTCTAAAATTCATGGGTGTACAACATTTTGACTTGCCTGAGCCACACTAAGTGGAGAGGAATTGTTCTGGGCTGAAGTTTTAGTTGTTGTTAAGCCATAGGTATCTGCCTGGGGGGGCCTGGCTGGGCTGCTTGATGGGGAAGAACTGTTACCATGATGGCATTACAGCAGGAGTGCAGCTAATTACTAGCTGTCATGGGTCACATGCAACCCATAGGCCACAGGATTTACATGCTTGCTCTAAATGTTGCAGCTCAAGATCAAGGACAGTTTTTGTGATGTTTCCTTTGGGTGACAACCTGAAGCAGATAGGACAAAGATCCCAGTTTTCTGCTTAAATCAGAGATAACCATAATGAAATACCAGAGTGGATGTGGGCAAACTATACTTCCAGGCCAGCTGGATATCCAGTCTAAACTACCACCAGTTATTTCAGGATGATGCAACTTTGTACTATCTTTTGTTGTTGGCTGCGATTAAAACCAAACCCACAAATAGTGTTTCCTTCCTAGTTCTACTCAAATCTTCACTGACAGCTTTGTTTTCCAAAGTGCTCCTGAGAATTTCAAAAGCTGAAAGAATTGATGCACTATCCAAACATAATATGATAATGATAACGTGTAAGCAGATAAGGCTATCAAATCAATAGAATAAACTATCCACTGTAAGATATTTTTTGTCATTGATTCTACTTTACAAGGCAATCTGAATAGGAAAATATAATATTTGTAGGAAAATAAAGGGATCAGAAAGGAAAAGGTAATACAGAGAAGAAACAAAACAGTGGCAGGAATTCAGAGGATAAAACAAAAGAGAAAGATACAGAGGAACAGTCCACACTAATGCCATATGGCTGACAAATCTAAATGCAGTCTTACCTGCGTGGAGCTCTTTATCTACACATTCAAGCCAGACAGGACAAATTAGTCAAGTATGAGTATATTTAGAAAAAGTGTAGGTGTCTGAGAAAATAGTTTGGAGTGAGGAGCTCAGATTGAATTTCTTGTTTCTGCAAGTACTTATACCTACTTTAGAAGGAGTACATTTGGAGTACTAACCCTAAGTAGGGCCTCGCAACAGAGATGGTTCAATTAGAGTATTTTTCTGAGCACAGCTTAGTGACCTATGATGCAAAAGGTGGACGTGAGATGTTCTGTATGCCAAAGGATGCTTGCTGAACCCTGGTCTTGAGACAGAAACAGCAGGCACTGAAAGAGGCCAAGGAAAGATCACAACGGACAAGGGAAGATCACAAGAAACTGCCCCACAGCTTCTATGGTCACATGCCATAATGGAAAATAAGAGTGATTCTTGCACACTGATGTCTCACGTAAGTGGTGCACATTTTGATCACATTGAATAGACATGATGATCTGCGTCACTAGTGCTTCTGGACTCAGCTGGTTCCTTTGTTCACTCGCATAATATGGCATTATGCAGAGGGTGAATGTTTAGGACTGATTCATGATTCTCATGTAGCTTTTCTATCTATCTGTCTTAGCTTTATGGTGACCCTAACAAAGATTACCCTGTCACTCCAGGGGAAAGAGCAAGTGGATAAAGCTACACTTCTGTGCAAAACTGGAACAGACATTAATCTATATTTTTTGTAGTGATCACAAATGACAGAACTGACCTTTCATGAACTGCAGTTATGGGTAGGTCTGCAGAGCCTAAAATTGTATTGGACAGCATGTCTGCTCAAGCTAATAATTCTGCTGGTACTTGTCAGAGGACATGTCACTCTTGCTCTTGTATACTGTGAACATAAACTTTGGTCTGGGGAAATGTAATGATTCTCAGAGCCAAATTCATCAAGCTTCACCAATGTAAGTTGAGTGCTTGTGAATTTTGAGCTGTTGAGTTGTTTAGGGACAGTGCTTTCTGGGTGAAAATGCTGTGATATGGAGTCTAGAAGACTAACTGCAGTGAAGAGTGATCTCTGTCGTACTCACTGGCAAATAAATTTACAGAACAGCTTTTACAAACCGCAGGCCTGCTCCAAAAGTGATATCTTCTTTTTTATTATGTTGGTCTACAACATGAGAAGTGGATGTTAGTGGTACTGCAGTAAAGGGAGAATCTTTCTGTCAATATTTTGCTTCATTTTGTTGCTGTGTGACAGATGGCAGCAGAGGGACAGTCTGACAAAATGGTGTCTGATGTGGAAGTGTGTCTGAAGCAAAGGTATGTCACTGAATTTCTCTATATGGAAAAATGGCACCCACTGACATTCACTGACACTTGTGAAGGTTTGTGGAAACCAACCAGTGGATATGAGCACAGCGAGGTGGTAGGTGATGCATTTCAGCAGCATCGTAGTAGCTGTGAAACAGTGGATCATCTGCAGTGGTACACGTTTTGATGAGCATGGCATGCAGGCTCTTGTTCATCACTGACAAGAATGCATAATGGTGATAACTGTGCTGAAAAAAAAGTGTTTTGTAGCTGAGAATTTGCTTTATCAAATTTGTATCTGTTGTATTTTCCACAAAAACAGAAAGGAGGCATTACTCTCAGAGTGATCTATATTCCTGCTTAAGAATGTAACTATATGCGTCTTTGCACAATGTAAAAGAAATTGCAGAGGAAATGTAGATCACCAGGAAATGATGGAAGGAAATCATTTACAGAATTTCATTTTTTTTTTTTTTTTTCTGCTGGATAGTGAGTTTTTGCTCGTGAATTATTCTCATTATCCATGATGAAGCAGCACCCTAAAATGGTCTAATATTGAGAAGAAAATGTATATCTCAGTGGAGATTTTCCTTGCAATCTTTGAAATTACCTTCAGCTTTGTGAGGGTTATATATGATAGGCTTAAAGAAACTGGAATCCACTCTTTGAATGATCTCTAAGAGATACGATAATTCACAGTTAAAGTTGGAGCAGACATCGTTATGGTTTGCCTGTCTTCATCTGCTGGCTGAACTGCATTACAACTCTCCAATTTTGAAGAAACTTGGTTGAGTTTAGAGAAAACAATGAAGAGCAAGATGTTTAGAGTCTGGATTCCTATTTTTACTTCAGATAATTACCTAGAATGTTAAGCCAAAAATCCTTCACTTGATTTAGTTAAGAAATCTTTTTCTTATCTCTCACCATTCTATGACAGACAAAAATGTCACAGGTTTTTGCTGATTTATAGATTATCTCCTGCACCCATCAGCAAGATAATTTTTTCCAAACAGTACATCTGGATGCCAAAAACAATCTCATTCTACATAATGAGGACATATCATGTAAGTCTCAATACCATTGCCATATCTGTTTTTGATCACATGATGAATTATTTATTTTACTAATATAATCAAACAAATGAAAAACAGACTCAAGATATTTATATTTCCTAGTTAAAAATGTGGCTTGGTTAATGTTCTCAACACTGCTGCACCTGTCAGTGTTGCGAAAAGTCTCTTCCCCAGATTGGCATCACTATGTTAGCAGAATCCCTATCAAAGATGTAGCTCTGCCAAGGTAAATTTGTTTTTGCTGGCTTTGCTTATAATGTTCAGAAGGCCAGTTGGGAAAAAACAAACAAGCAAGAGCTAGCTGCTGTTGGATGACATATTTTTTTCTGCAGCTAGATGAATGTAGATGAGCCTTTGAAAGAAAACTTAGGGGAAAAAAAAAAAAGGTGAATGACTGTGTTTTCTCTATGAAAAGGGAAGTAACACTCCCATCTACTCTAATTCAGCAAAAAATTTCCAGTGCTTCTAAGAGATCATGAGTTCCAAAAAATTGAATTAGTAAGGCTTCCAGTTATCACATGGAATATTTTTCTGTATTACATAATTTAAAACTTCTGTTTTCATTAAACAGTCCTAAAAAATGCTCCCTCAGAAAGACAAATATCTTTACTTTGCTACATATTGCAGAATAACAGATGATAATCAGTTTGACTGGACATCAGTGTTCTGGAATACTTGATTGCAGCTTCTCTGTTAATTCCTTTTGACTATACTGCTTTTCTCTGCACTTATACCTTGGGTAAGATTTCCATTTGTGAATTTCACTCCTAACCATTCCACTCACAAATAGTTACATTCTTTTAGAAAAGCTATATGGGCTACGCAGACCAAGGGAACCATGGTGAAGAATTGAGTTGCCTGCAAGAGGTAATGAAGTCCTCCTTTCTCTGGTTGTCCTCCATAACTCCATTCACTAATGAAACCCCTTATTTTTGTCCTAAATTTGTAAAATAATTTATTGTGCATGCAAAATTGTGCTGTGCCTTGGAGTTAAAAATTCCACCTACTTTTACCAGATATTTTACCAGCTAATTTAGTCATGGTTTCAGTAGCTTGATATCAGCAAAATCAACTAGATTTATTTTTATATTTCTAATACATTTTTACAGGAAAAGAAGTAGAGCATTGCATTAAGTAGGAGTTTTATTTTTGTAACACTTTTTTCCTCTCATTATCAATTCAGTGGTTAAATTTACATGCAGAGGTGTTGATTCTCTGAAAAGCAATTCATCTTCCTTGAGTTTAGCTGTCACAAATAAAATAAATGCCCCAGGAATTGTTACTATTTTAGACTGGATGTGCACACTTTATGGACTGATGTGCTAATTTTCATTAGTTTGGATGAAAACAGATAGCTTGGCTTGTAGCCTCAGTAGTTAAGAGCCAGGTGATTTTAAGATGAAGAGAAGACAAAGTCTGTGGTATCATACTTAGGTAAGCACGGTCATCTTGTGGTGTTATTTTGCTTATTTTGCTCAACATGGGTTGAAAGCAGAATGTAATACTGAAATATTTCAGAAGAAAATTCTGCTTTTTAGGTGATTGATCTAATCCCTGTGAAATCCATATTTGAAGTGGCACTGAGAAAATATTTTTTTTTAATTATGAATACTTTCAAGATCAGCTGAAATTGCTGACAAAGTATAATGAAGTCACTCTAAAAATATTCATGAAAAAAAAGTTGGTGTTGTGAAATATTGCAGAGCAGTTTGAATCACTAACATTTTATTTTGACAATTTCAACCTGTTGCAATTTGATTTCATAGAAATATTTTAGCATGTCTACCTCAAGTTACATTTTGAACTGAGAAATGTTGACCAGAAAATTGGAACCATTTTTTGAAGAAGAAAACAACATGTTGTATTTTAATATATATTTGTCACTAGAAATGATGCTCAATTGGAAGTGACTGTATTTTTTCAGATGAAAAATGTTAAAAAATTCCCAATTTCTTCTATTACCTACTCCTTCTACTATGAAAAAGCCATAGGCAGTCACTAGGAAGAATGGCCTGCCTGGCTAACTGATAAATATTCTGACAGATTCTTTTAAGTCAAAATCAGCCAAGAGGAAGTCTTACTTTTCCTCCTGAGCTGGTCTTTGTGGTACCATCTGTAAGTGAAGTTAAAAAAATGCAGCAAATGGAGATAGAGTTCCTTCACTGCTTGGGCACATTACCCTTTCTGCATCATCTGAAAGTTGTCACTGCACTGTCTGACAGCACCATCTGGTTCAGAATACAATATTTCAGATATGGCCATTTCTACACCTAAATGTGCTTCCACCATATATAACTTAAGTGCTTTTTGCTTTTGTGCTATAACTTCTGAAATTGTAATGCCGATGCTATATCTTCAAATCATCCAAAAAAGCCAGAATATTTAAACAGAAGCAATGAATAATGCACATCAGAAACAGAGAAAAGCAAACAAAAAAAAGTCTATGGGAATCTCCTCATCTGCCATGAAAGGCAGAAGGATACACGATATGCACTGCTCTCATTTTTAGAAAGGTTCGAATAATCTTTGCCAGCTGTGGAGAACTCTCAGGAGCTCTTCCAACAGTAGCAGGTCATTTATAGCATCACTAGCTCATACCATCCAACCTGCCCACCTTTAATGTATCAACCAGGAATGATCTACAGAATGTAAAGATCTCTACAAGTACAGTCTTCTGAGAATCATAATCACTGGCTATATGGCATTAGTACTGAATTAGAATTGCAGAGCCTGTTTCATACTGGGCCAATCTTATCTAATTAATTAGGAAAAAATATTTAGTACTCATAACTGTATTTCTTCCATTAGCAGGTGGAGAAACTACTCTTGGAGATGAAAGGAAAGATTCAGTGGAACACTCAAACTATCTTACACCACTCTCTGACAAAAAGCATCCATAAATCTGTTTTTATATGGCGGTTGCAACAAACTTCTGACTGCTTTGTCTCATTAGAGTTGCTGAAAGAAATTGGAATTTGTCCCTAGCCTGGCAAACTAGGCCCTCTACCTGTAAATTATTAAACCTTATGTGTGTCAGGTGTGCTCAGAAAAGAATAAGCCAGAGAATAGAGAGAAATAGAGGTTGCATCACTAGATGCAGAAACCAGAAAAAAGATCAGATGAGAACAATCATATTTTGGTTTGCTTCAGCTTTATTTGCTTATTAAGAAACATGGAACACTGCAACTGTCAATGAAAGGTCATAGCAATACAGGGAAAAACAGGCTCTGTGCACACACTGATGAGTGAAATGTAGCACTTTACAGACTGATGTGGGTATTGTTTTTTGAAAAAATATTTAATGATGGAGAGTTGTGCTCAGTCGGAAGACATCATTTTTTTCATCATACTGGAAATAGGAGGATATGCTCCACAGAACTAACAGAAAAAGTTAATATGATGCAAACTTATGTGAGTAAATACTGGTTCTGATGGCAGAGTGGACTGCTCAGCAGCAGTGAGTTTTCCAGAGTGCTACTGTGTCTTAATGGCTCCACCTAAAATAACAAACCCTTGACAAGTGTCATTTGCTAACCTGAGTTGTAAGAGCCTCAGCCCACTCTTGATCTCTTAGGCACATCAAATTGACCCTGGCACCTCCGTGTGTCACAGAACGTGCACAGCTTTCCCTCGGGTTTTACTTGAAGCAATTTTAGGCAATCAAATCCTGACTTGCCTGGGCTCTGTGTTACACCTTTGGCTGCATTTTTGCAGGCTAACTGAACAAATACTTCAGAACATAGCATGTCAGGAGAAAAAATAGGAATCAAACAATTAAGCAAAAATAGAGGTAGTTAAATGTAAAATATCTGAATATCTCTAGTTTCTGAGTAAAATGAAACAAATACTGCAGGCATCAATTGGATTATGTGCATAGAAAAATGAAGGGCCATGAGTGTGATTACTTTGTAGTGGAAGTCTGAACAAAGATGTGCCTTTACATTGTTACCCTAAAGGTTCTCCATAACAATGACAGTCATCTGCAAAAATATGAGTCTCTACAGCATAATATCACAGATTTAGCCATTAAATGCCATTGGGAGCAATGCTGCTACTCCTAGGAAAAGTGCCATTACTGAACATCGATAAAACAATAAAAATCTCAATTTATCTTCTACAAGGTGTTACTTAGCAATCAGTTTCTTTTCTGCTTCAAAATCTGGAATAAATGAAGAACAGCTGGAGGATAGAATGCAGGCACTGACTGGCCTGAAGCTCTGGGCAAGAGGCATGGCAGAGACAGCTTTTGGCCTCTCCAGTGGGCCGTGTTATCTGGCCTTCTTTTTGTCAGAAAACAGAGTGTTCATACTAGGTACCATTCACCACAATGCATCAGGTTGTCTGAAGTTACACAGCACAACCCAATTTCATTTACTGCAATTTCACATGCATTTTGTTTACTGAAACAATAAAAACAAGACAAACTTCCACCATTATAACATTTTCACTGACACAACAAATGCAGAAATATGCCTTTAATATACCAGCATGCAATGATTTGTAACAGTATGTGAGCACATAAACGATGACTGACCAGTGGCAGAGTGATCTCTAGCAGCATGATTCATTCCAGACATTAAATCCTTATAGCTCTCCTGCATCCTCAATTCAAAACCCCATGCTTTTCACATTGCTCACTAGACCCCGAGAATAGCATGATCATTTCGGAAGTTCAGTCTTGCCTACAGGCAAGAACTTGTCCCGTCATAGCAGAAACAAAAGTAGCACAGCAGGATCTTCACTATTAGGGACAGTGGCAGGAATTGTCCTCTTGAAACAACAGTTCTCTTATGTGTGAGCTTAGGTGTCGTTATTTTGTTTTTATAAATATCACTCTCAACTGTCTCTGTATCAACCTAGATACATAATGAGCATAATAATTCTTGGCAGATAATGAGAAGTGAAGTTCCAGAAAAATATTCACTGTTTGGAAATGTTTTACATTGTCAATGTCAGTAAAAGGGAATAAGAATATAAAACCACACTGATATTTCGCAAATTAACATTTGATTACTGTAGCTCCTCTAATAAATGTATAATTAGAAGGGATACCTTGAGTACTAGGACAACCCCTGCTGCTTGGGCAAAGATTTGAGCCTCTTTGGCAGTACTATTCTTCCTACACTCCTCCGATAATTATCTCCCTTAGTAAGCTTTTTTGCTTACTAAGACAAATATCCCAGTCCAGATAAAGGTGTTACAATGGACTAGAATGTGACTATATGTGAAGTCTGATAAAATATATCAATGTAGAGATAAAACATTTATTTACAGACAGAACTGTGTCTATCTGTGATGCAGCAACCAAATCAATTTGTCAACAAATTAAATGTACACTGCTGGCATCTGGCTTCTAGAAACTGGCTATTTTATAAATATAGAGATAGATAAATTAGCTAGATTAAATAGATAGATATAGTATGCTTGGGCTGAATAGCTATGAACCCTAAAGGGATTTATCTTATAAATTCTTGTGTAGTAGATTACTTTGTACTCAAGGCTTATAGCTATCAAGGCTTTAAATCATAGATTTATTGGCTTGCATGAAAGATGACACATGAATCATTCTGTACTATAAAGAAAAACATGATAACTGTTTGTTCATTTTTTAATTTGTTATATGAGGAAAAACCCTTCATTCTCTTGTTTTGATTCAGTAGCGAATTACAAAATGGCAAAGAGGTAAAAAGATCTTTAGTCTTTGGCATTAAATAGGCTTTAAGGTCTTCCTGACGAACAATTAGTACCCGCAGGCTACAAGCTATGAGCTGCCTCAGTGGGATTCTTGTGCACTCATTTGCTATACTACACTCAAGCAGAGTAATGCTTGCATTGCTTAAATACAGTAAATGCTCAGCAGGCACTGGGGAAGAAGGCATGGGAAGAGCTGATCTGAACCCAGCCTTAGAAAAATAGAATATTAGAGGAGTCAGGTCAGAAACCAAAGTATTATTTATTGCAATAGCCCATGTGCTGTTTGACGCAATTACTTTCATGAATTTGGAGGTGCTGGAATTCTAAACCAAAGATGAGTAGGGAAAAGGACAGTTTTGGAGCAGTAATAACAGAAAAGGACAGTTTTGGAGCAGTAATAACAAAGCACAGATGTGAATTCCTCACAGTCAGTGCTTCAGAATGTTTGTTTAATGCTGAAGAACATTTGATATTCATTTCTTCCTCATTCTGCTTGTTGTACACATAGGTCTTGCAGGTTTTGGCCTTGTGTACTCTATGTATTGTGATGGGGTGTTGTGAGTCTTAGGTGATGCAGAATGTATTGCTGAGGACCTGTGTGAATGAGGACTTGTTTGCCTGAGAGGACAGAGGAGGATGTACGATGTCCTCAGGTTATGTCTCCCAGCTCTCTACTCCTGTGCACTATATCTAAACCTTGTTGAATCTGCCCGGTTGGTACATACACACAGCTCCTGCATGTTCCACTGTAGTGTAGACAAGTTTTTCTCTGAACCTGTGTTTATAACTTAACCACCTCAGGTGTGTTGATCCTGATTTTATTTTGTACTTACCCAGACAGAAACAATGCTCAAGGAAGTTTCTCATCTGTGGGATGCAGTAATTCACCCAGTTCAGTGCTTTTGCAGCCATCAGATAACACTTTACATTAAAACACCTCTCTGTTATACAGCCATAATTAGCTGGAACAGCTGGGAAACAATATGCAGATAGTGTTTAGCCTACTGTTTAGATTCTACAAAACTGCCCTGTAAAATTATTTTTTATTATTTAGTCAATATTTGCAAGCAAGATTATCTCTTTCCTTGAAAGATACTTCATTCATTCTTTCTTCCATTAGTCTCAGATGAAAAACATGCCAATGATATAATAAATAATTCATTGCTTACATTAAACTTATTATTTCTGTCCAAATTATGTACCTATACCTTAACTCCATATATAGGATCCTAATTTTCAGAATAAGATAGTTCTGTTAAAGAACTATCCCACAAAACTGAAAATACATAATGAATACAGTGAGCTACCACTCATTACTGAAAGTTTGTCATGGAGTTTGCAAGACATATATATGAAAAAATACACTAAAATTATTGTCCAGATGAAAATAAAAACCAAAACATCCTACTGAAACTGCTTTGGTAATCTAGGAAACAGAACTAGTTACACAAAATGCATTTGTCAAGGCTACTGAGGCTGACTGCCTCTAAAATATCACTATGTAGCTTTACATCTTGTCCAAAAGACAATAAACTAACTTCTGATCTCTTTTATCCCCATGTTAGCATGGAGTTGTTATCTAAACATGGTAATGATGTTGCTAAAGGCAGTTTTCATAAGCTTTGAGAGTACCCAGTTATTGTCTTGGTTATGATCTTAAGTGGCTACGATAAGCAAACTGAAAGATAACATCTTCAAGATTCAGTGAGATTAAATATAATTAAAAGTGCTGTTAACACTGGAAATGAGAAACATGAATACTAAATTTTCAGTGTTGCAAACTTCAGCTAATTCAATGAAATTGATGGAACTGATTTTGCTTTTCTCTCTTGCTCAAGTCTACTACCAGTATACACACAGTCTGTATGACCTAACAATTTTTAACCAAGGAGATTAGTCAGAGTATGCAGTAGAATAACCTGTTAGATGTACATAGGTTAGAAATGTGTTACTATTGAAGGAACACATTTTCAACAGTTCTCTGATATTTTTCCTCAATTTTAAAAGCATAAAAAATGTGCCACATAATACATCATATATTTTCTCTGTTCAGTTATCAAGACCTTAATATGTTACCTTTGTGTGTTTTTTCAAATTCATTTTAAAGATGGCATTGAAATTCACAGCTGTTTCAAAAGGAACATAGAATCCTGAAAGGACAGGTTTATAGAATTTTAAAATAAATTTCAAATGCTCAGCCTGTCATCATACCATCCATTGCAATGAGTATAAATAACATCCCTTTAATATATGAAGAACTGGGAAGGGGGAAAAGAAACAGATATTTGCATTGCAAGAAAACTCCAGGTGCTCCTTAGAGTTGTGTGGGACATACTCCAGTTGACAATATGGAAATTCTGTCACTCAGGCCAAAAAGCTTGTTGCTATGGGGACAAAATAGCAGCATCACTTGACAACTTGGTGTTTGTTAGAATTGGCAGAAACTTTGAGAGAGGGGCTGCTGGAGGATTTCATGTGGGTGTGTACTAGGGTCAGAGGGATGGTTAGGAGAAAAAAACACTGAGAAATTCCCTCAACCTTACAATCTCTCCTTCACATATATCCTTTTAAAATTATTATTTCTTTTTTTTTGTGCAGTATACCTTCTTAGTAGAAGAACAGGTTTTGAATCAAGAATGAAAGGAGGGCTTGTGTTCAGATACCAACTAGCAATGCATCAGTTCTAGGACACATATATATTGAACAGTAAGGAAATCATGCAAGAACTGGCAAAGAGATAAAGGTGCTGTAAAAGCCAGCATAATTTCTGGTTGTTTCCTCTGAGTAGTCATGTCATCTGTATCACAGATGAGATGATAGTTGGAATATTATAGTAACTGCAGCTCAATACGTAGAAAGAGATTAATTGAAATTAAAATTTAAAAACTGGTAGTAGTAATTATCAAGAACTGGGTTATAAAGGTGTAAGTACTAACAGTGTTTAGTTTGGCTGAATGTCAGATAAGATATGTCTCACTAGTTTGCTAATACTTCAGGAGTCTGAACATCAAAGCAGTTAAGAAAATACTTAGTCAAGTATTGGAAGAAATTGAGATGGAGCTGAGGAAAATAAAATTTAAATCAAATGCCAGGGAAAGAATCCTACTGATGAGTCCATAATGCTACAGAATGATCACAGTGTATTAGAAAGAGTATTCTTCACTTGGAATGTCCCAGCTGACATTGGACAACACATGGAAAAATGTACATTAGATATAAAATGTGCACTGTGTTGCAGCTAAGAAATGTATCAATCTTTATATTTTGAATTCTGGGATGCATGAATAAAATCTGGTGAGTGTATTAAAGTGCCTATCTAGCTGAAACAAACACAGGAAACAAGAATTGAAAAATGAATCTGTAGCAGTGCATGAAGAATTGGGAAGGTGCTATATTTGAGTAATGTACGTTTATCAGCAAAAATCTCCAGGTTCCAGTGCTGCAGGAGAGTGGAGGGTGAGAAATGCTGTCCCATCCCTGTCATAGGTAAAAATACTGAATTTTCATGAACTGCAACGTGGTCTAAATATATTAAAGGATCTGGGATTATATTATATTATTGCAGGCAGGCATTCGGGAATGCTTTTCATTCCTTTGTATTTTTCTAGGGGAATTCTAGCTTTCTTTTGTCTGCTAGAAGAAAGAAAAAGGTGCATGTTTTCTAAGCTGGTATGGTACAAACTATATATTAGCTGTGACAATGTTTTTTAGTCTTTTTTCCTGCAGGCAAAATGCCTCTGTTTCCCTTCTGATCTCTTATGATCATGTCACCCAGACTTTTTCCTTTCCCTGTGCAAATCAAAATCAATTAGAAGTATCCCCACAGGACTTAGTTTTCAGAGAACATACAGATCCACACCTCTAATCATTGAAGTCAATGATAGCTGCAGGCATGTGGTATCTCTGGAACTGAGGCTCTATACAGCTAAGTAAGGAAAAACATATGGATTTTGTAGGTAATATACCACTGGAGAAATCTCTAAATAGACTCTGAAATAATGAAGCTACATGTTTTATTCTATAGTCCAACTTGCAATCACTAGGCCATCTCACCACAGGGGAAAAATGGGTATTAAGAGTTATTGAACATTGCCAATTTTTGCTGTGGATCAGCTTGAAGTTATTTAGCACAGATGTTTCTGTAATTTTGACACACTGGGAAAATCCACAGGCTCAATAGCCCTCAAACTTGCACTTCCATCTGTGCAGTGTGATGGTCTACATTTACAGCACATGACTGCAAAATAAAATGCACAAGAATAGTGTCTGGTTTAAGATCTACTGCCATATTTTTTCTAGCACTATCTGCACTTTTATTTACCTGTACCTCAAGATCCTATGTTTAGATGTAGTACAATTATAAGTGTCATTTATGCCTAGTGAAAATAATAGTGTGTTAAAATACGTACAAAATTTGACAGTATGGTTAGAAAGCTCTCATGATGTGAAGTGGCTGACAGAAATCTAACAGTATACTGTTAAAACCATCAGTCTTTCTATTCATATTGCTCAAAGCTAGGTCATCTTTGAGCCATTTTAGTAGCTACTAAAATATAGGTTTCCTATGATTTTATTAGAAAAATAACATGATTTGACTCACAATGGTGAAAACCCAGATTCTGGAAAATATTTCTTCATCCTGCTATCTTCATAGCATTTGATCACATTCCAATGAGTACTGGGAAAAGAAAAAAAATTCCAACAAAATTTTGAAATCAAAACACTATGTACTAATCCAGAAAATTAGAGAGAAGACTTCTGCCATTTTTGAAAGATAAGTAGGCTTGACTGTTAATTATTTGTAACTTATTTATTCACTGTAGAGTCAAGCTAAAAAGGAAAAATGGATAGACTTTCAGAATTTAGGCATGTGCAGCCCAAGCTACAGAACTAGATGGGATTATCATCTATGGAGGGTAGAATCTCTGTTCACAGAATCACACAGAATCACAGAATTGTAGGAGTTGGAAAGGGACCTCCAGAGATCATCGAGTCCAACCCCCCTGCCAAAGCAGGTTCCCTACACCATCGCTTCTCAGCCTTTTGGCTAAGATCAAGTGTAGTGTAGATCTGTTGTCACACTTTTCACACTTTTTCCATCTTTTGCTGTGAATTTCATTGTTTATCCCTCAATAGCTAGAATGAAAGTGAAAATATTATCACAGGTCTTGACTTTATAGGTACATGGACTGACTTGTCATTTAACTTTTTTTTTTTTCTACAGCAAACTGCTTTTTTTGTTTTGCTACCCTTCCTTGAAGTCTTTCCATTGTTTTCTTCAGTAGCCTCGTTGTTGCACTGGGAAGTAAAACAGCATCTACTAGTGGACACTGTAAAAATTTTCCCACCAGACAGAAATGTTAAAATAATAAAAGAGAATGGGATCTCACGTTATAAATAACGTTCTTTCTTTGAGAGATTAAGGGAAATTTTCTCATGTCTAAAACAGATAACAATCTTGTACAATTGTTTCGAACAGTCATTGAATTTCGCCTTATAGAAACCAAGATTATAATGTAGCAGGCTATAATTTTCCTGGAATACAAAAGACATTATTTTATTTTTTGCTAGAAATGTCATAGGATCTAGAATCCTCAGAATCTATTTTACATCTTCCTTCCTGCCCTCCCAGACTGATGCTTTGGAAGCTCAAATCTGTCATGATCTAAGAGAAAAAGCAAACTGTTCATCACTATTGCAAAACCAGAACATTTCTCGGATGAGTTTTGTCCATCTCCTGAATCAATTTAGTTGTTGTTGTGGATAACACATAGGTTTATAAGATATCTGACCTGTAGTTAGATATATGGGATGTTGCTACTCAGAACTACTAAATACCCACTGCTATATTTACACAGCGTTTTCTTTCTCTCAAGAAGACAGAAAAAGACTTGTGCTTTAATTCATAATAATAAAGCACATCCTCTCTGTGTGTAAGTATGACTTTCTACCTGAAGTGTATCATTAATATCTAACATACACATATCCTGAAGAATCTTGTGCCCTAGCCATAACTAGATTTTTTTACACAAAACCTAAAACTGTCACAAAATCTGTGAAGATGAAGACCGTCATTTTCTCCATTTTTCATTTTATTTTCCTTATAATATTTTCCATATTATTGTTTAATCAAGGTTAAATTAAAGTGCTAGACCGCCTTTTTCCTCTTTCCTTACTCTCTCTCTCTATAAAAAAACATACATACTTTTTTTTCCCCATTCTTTTTTTTTTTTTTTTCCCCTTCTTTTTTCTTTTGCCTTTTAGAATGACTTTGGGCAGCCCTTAACAATATGTGTCAAAATGTAAAGTCTGAACTGCATCGTGAACTGTTTCTCTGCTGACTCATCTGCCACAGCTAATCAAGACTTTTTCTTCTACATACTGCAACATCTTAAACCTGTTAGCAGTAAAGAAATGCTCTTTGCTCAAAAGCTTTTAAATTATAGCACATGGTGGGTGGCTGATAAGATTTTTTTTTTTTTTTTTTAATGGAAACTCTTTTCTTCTTATTACTATCTGGTCTCCTGTTCTATATATCAAGTCACAAGGTTGCTGGTGCCTATTAATATTTTTTCTGAGCTGGGGAAATTATTTCTATTTAGACAATCTCACACATTTTCAAGCTGATTTCAGCTGTGTGTGTTATGGGCAGACAAGCCTAAGTTACTCTTTTCTTGTCTGACCACCATGTAAGAAGGGGAACACAGATCCTAAGTCTATGTGCTTTGGGAATCAAGTTGAGGACAGGAAGGCTTTTGCTGCTTTTGTTGGGTGTAACACATGGAGTTCAGTATAGCTTCTCAGCTGTTTCCACAACAGAACACAACTTTGAGGATTCTTCTAGATTTTATTCTTTCCTTTTCACCTGTTCTGTGATGCCTGCATTGTCCTCCATCTGAAGATGTTGGGAACCATTCTCCACTTCAGCAAATTACAGGCTCCGTAGGGAACTAACTAATAACTAATAACTTGGACTCACTAACTTCCCTTAGAATGCTGGTGGTTCGGAAGAAAGACGGCTTTCAAAGGAAGAATCTTTGCAGATTGTTGAACACTGCAATTTTTTTACATTGCCTCTGAAGCAGTGCTCAAGTTCTGCTTCACTACTTGCTGCTCTCAAGTTTTGCTTTTCACCCAGTTAGTATCATCAGACAGCTAGTTCTTCTTAGTTGAAGGAATAAGAGTCTCTTTTCCTCTGGGTCTCACAATGTCTCAAAGAGAAGCAGAAATTAACTTTGTCTATGTCGTATTTACTAAGTGCCCCATTTGGAGTGATGTTTTGTACTTCTTCAGTTCAAAATTTTGATGTTTTGTTACCAATTAACTTTCTTATCTTGAGGTCCATGAAAACTAACATTGTAATCTGGAGTATATTTCAGAAGATAATGTAGATATATATATGTGGCATATAGTGCAAAATCACTCAAGATTTTTTTTTTTAAGATCTATTCTTGCTGATTTTGTGCTTTACAAAACAATTAAAATGGGGATTTTACAGACATAAAACATTAAATTTTTCATGTGCTCTAATACATCCCTTTTACTGAAGTTATGATATTTATATATGAGGTATTAATTTCATGTAACATTGTTTCATCTTTATTTTTTTAATTGTAAAATGATTGTGAAAATCATTTTTCTCAAGACATTCTCACAACGATGGTGAAATTCAGACTATTTTCAAATAAGTAGAACATTAGTTACACTTATTCTTTATGGAGATTTTCATGGTGGAAAACTGATGGAAATGCTGAATGTAATTTCAAAGTTCAATAAACTTTCAATAATTTGGAGATTTTTGTTTTCTGAAAATATATCTAGAGTGAAAGGAAGTTGCAGATGTACTGTACATAGTACAGGTAAACTTTAAAATGTTCTTAACCTACATAAACTCTGTCATTCTGTCTCAACTGCCCATAAGTTCCTAAAATAAATGTTCTGTAAAGGTAGAGATAGTTTTATTTTTATAAGATATAATGTATTTTTGGTTCATTTCTCTGTTCCACAGTGCAATTTTCTTCAGTGGTTGAAATCATGAGATTTAGGAGGAAAAAAATATTTGAAGAAATTATTTCATCCCTTTTGTTTGTTTAACTGTTATTTAAAGCAAATGCCATCCCTTGGTGTTTTTTCTCTGAATTATACAAATTATACAAATTATCATTTCCTTCAGTCTTTCCTCATAGCCCATTTTTTAAAAAACCTCCGATCTTTTCTTTCTGTACTTTTTTTCTAGACTGTCTATGTTGATCTATGAGTTTAGTGAAGTGTAGCGCCTAGGATTAGACACACTATTCCATTTATAGTTGTAGTGTTGAATAAAGCATTGAACAGAGCACAAGGATTACTTCACATTTCCTTTCAGTCATACTTTTTCTTATACATCCTGCTATATGTATGCTATGCTTTTTCCTTTTTTTACATCAATATGATACTGTTGACTCATCTTTTTTTTTTTTTTTTTTTTTAAATAGAACTCTTTGTAGCCATTTATTCCTCGTACTGTATTTATGTAGTTAAATAATCCAGCATAAGTATAGCATCTTGCATTTCCTGCTGAATGTTTTCATATGTTCTATCTATGTTCCATCTGTAGTTTGTTAATGTCATCTTGAATTCCATCCTTCTCTTCTGACATTTGTTCAGTCCCTTCCAGTAAATTGAATCTGTTTTTTGTAGTAATGCTGCTCTCTTGTTCTTTTGGGTCATTAATGAACATACCGAGGAGGACCAAATCCAGAAAAGAAACACTATTAGTACTTATCCTGTACAAGTATTAGACAAACATAGAGAAAATAGAAATCTATGCAATCATCAACACATGACGTTTGACAAGAACAATCTGGGAAGGTGCAGTGATGGCAGTACAAAAAGACTGGGGGATGAGATGCTGGAGAGAAGCCCAGCTGAAGGAGATTTGAGGGTCCCAGAGGGAGAGCAGGTTGAACATGAGTCAGTAGTGTGACCAGGCAGCCAGGAAGGCCAACCATATTCTGGGATGCATGAAACATAGTATTGCCAGATGGTCGAGGGAAAGAATTGTCCCACTCTACACTGCAGTGGTGAAGCCTCACCTCAACCAATGTGTGCAGTTTTGGGTGCCGCATTACAAAAAGGACAAAAAACTATCTGAGGGTGTCCAAAGGAGGGCTACAAAGATGGTGAAGGGTCTGAAGGGCAAAATGTATGAGGAGCAGCTGAGATCGCTGTGTTTGTTCAGCCTGGAACAGAGAAGGTGAGGGAAGGACTCATAGTGGCCTACAGCTCCTTGCAGGGAACAGAGGGGCAGTGCTGACCTCTCTGGTGACAGAGAGAGGACCAGAGGAAACAGCATGGAGCTGTGTCAGGGGAGGGTCAGATTGGAGATAAAATAAAAATCCTTTGCCAGAGTGAGAGGGGCATGGAACAGGCTTCCAAGGGAAGTGGTCACAGACCCAAGTTGCTGAAGTTCAATGAATGTTTGGACAACACTCTCAGACGTATGGTCTGATTTTTGAGTGGAGCCAGAATTTGGGCTCAGTAACCCTTAAGTGCTCCTTTCAACGCAGGATGTTCTGTGGTTCTATGATTACTGATGAAGAAGAAAATAAAATCCTCATGTAACAGTTGGCTTATTTGATTGTACTAGCAGTTTTTTGTTTTTTGTTTTTGTTATAATTTGAATTCAAAACAATGACAAAAATTCTTCAAAAGGGAATTTTCATTTGTGTACTGATTAGTTTTCTAATTTCTATCAGCCTACAGATGCCTTTTTAGACTTGCCATGTATTTCACCTGTGACCTCAGAAATCCTACCATTCAAATTGCATTGAAATATACATAATAGTATGAAGCATTTTGACAGCAATGAAGTCTTATTAAAAACAAACAAACAAAACCACACAATTTTTTTTTTTTTTTCTGTGAAAAAGTGCCTATCATCTCAATTATCTGTGGCTTTTAAGCTAACTGCCAGGAAGTGAAATGTTACATGACAAAATGAGATGAAATGGTAAAGGTAAAAAAAAATCAACTGATTTCAAGAAAGCCCTTCTGACAATAAAATGAGACTGAGCTACTAAGGGAAAATGTGGAAACTTGAATGCTTTGGATTTTTCAGAGTTAAGTGAGCAAGCACCGCACAGTTGGCCACAGTTGGCACACTCTGCCTTGACACACAGATGAGCTCATCTTAGGTCACCCATAGGATTAATGCAAGGACTTCACAATTCTATAGGTTCTAGAACAGAGGAGCACACGATCCCATTAGGCACTGCAAAGAAGGAAAGGGAGTCAATTCTTCTGTGCTCACTGTTTCTCTATACCTGAAATTATGTGTAAGACTAATACACAATCTCTTCAGTTTTTCTTACTAGTATCCTGATGTTGAGTATTTAAAGTAAGTTTTGTTTTAATAGTCCAGTTTTTATTAAATTATTTTTCTAATAAGCTCTCACACAGAGAGAAAAACCTTCACTAAATAAGTTTTTAAGAAAATCATTCATCTTTAAAAAAAAATAGATACATTGGCTGTAGATTGCTTTAAACTTGTGAAGGTACAGAAAGAAAATAGGTTTTTTTTTTCATGTCTATTACTAAGTGTCTTCAATTTTTCACCTTATTTATTCCATTCAACCAACTACCTTGTTATTTCTACTCTTTATATGCTATTTTATATAGGTAGCAATAAAGTGCAAGAGAGAGAACAGACCACATGTGACAGATGGTAAGGGTACACTTGAGCTATTGGGAAAAGTATTACAAAAATGAGGAGTATTCAGGAGCATAAATTATATTACACATAGGAAGACAATGTTTCTAAGAACTGAGAAAGTGTGAATTTAGCCTTGCTCCAGATTAACCACGGTCCAAAGTCACTAATGTAACTGATTTCCAGAGGCCTAGGGATCTGCAGCCAGGGACTGGGAAGAAGGTGATGAACTATAGGAAATACATACCTTTGGCCTATTTCCCAGCTCTCTCCCTCCCTAGCTGCAGAAAAACTGGCAGTCGGATATATCCATCAGTTTTGGCATGGTTTCTCCCCAGACTTCAGAAATCATCCTTATGGAGAAAGACTGAGAGTCTTGCCAGCTGGAGGCAGATATTTTGGGTCATGTTGAAGTTGCTGGGAACCCACACAGAGATGGTTTCCATTGCTGGATGGATATCTACTCTTGATTATGAACAGCAAGGAGAAATCCCTCACTTTTCCCATCACTTCTTTCGTGCTTGATTAGTCTGTGACTGAATTACCTCTGTTGTGATACTACGTTATTTTGTAAGGAAACTCGGCACTCATTTTGACTGACGTAGTTAAATTTGGTTTAGATGGAAGAAAAAATGGGAATACAATCAGGAAAACTAAGGGAAGTTTAATCATTTTAATCATAATTAATTAATATATAGGTTCTTTAGTTCATATTTGATTTGCTTAACATACACAGTAAGTAAATTACACTTGGTTTAATTCATGACAATTTCATTTAATGTACCTTTCTGGAAGTTATAAGTGTAATTCATACAATGGAATTCACATTAGTTCTTCTTGACCTTTGTATATTTAGTTGATATGCTTGTCAGAAAAGAGATTTTGTTTTACTAAGTGTTTGTACATAATGTGACAGAGTGGGCCTCTGATCTCAAGTTGGACCCCAGACACTACTGCAACTCAAATAACAAAAAGAGCGTTGTTGTTTTTTTCCTAATAGAGAACTTATATATATTTATATATCAGGATTTGTCTCCTGCTTTTTATTCTTTCCTTCAGAAGTTTAGAGTGTTCTTTGCTAGTAGCTCAAGTACTAAATATTTAGCTTCAATTCATATGAAAGTTACTTTGATCTTTGTGTAAATAAACAGGCTCTCTTTCTCCCATAGGACTCTTTCTTGAAAATGATTTCTTTCATCAAGTAGTTTGTCGCATCTCTGCGAACATCAATACTGTTTCCTTCAGAACTTCAAACAAACATTTCCTGCACGTTTACAGGAAACGTATTAAACACTATAAATTGCAACCTGACTTGCACCTGATTCAACAGTTAGAGAGACTTGGGCAATTGAGTGGCACAGCCCCCTCCTGTCATCCTGGCAGGTATGAAACATATTTATTACTATTTATATAAAATATTAACAATTGTACATACACCTATATATGCATGCATATATATTTACACGCATACGTAAAGACATACATATATGAATATATGTATTTAAACACATTTATAAACATTTATGCCACCAGAGTGTTTCAATATTGATGGTTTAATCTTTGTAATTATTTAATGCATGTAGTTAGTGACACTTGTCCTGGAAAATTCCAAAGCATAATGCCAACAACTCTAGTAAGCCTGTTATTCAAGTGTGGATCCTTAAGAAGAGAAAGGTAAGCAAACAGAAATTTAACATACTGAGGAAAGGAGAAGGACAGAAACCCCATCATGATGGAAGTTTACCCCTAAGAAAATTTCAGCAGTTTTTGGTTCCTCTCCAAACAGACTATAAACTTTGAGGCCTCATCTAAAAGAATACGAAACAACTTAATGTTGCTTTCCCTCTGCACGCACTCATAAAATAAGCAACCCAAATTCTAGGTGAAGCACATTTTGCCACCCATCTTATAGATGAAATCTTGGTATATTTTTGGCTGACTTTATTCATGAAATCTGTGGGTTTTCTAAAGTTTTTTACTTTCACACAAGATTTTCACCAATTTTATAATTATTCCATTATAAAGTGCTCTACTCCTTACTTCATGATATGTGAAACTACGTGACTGGAATCTGACGTGTGGTATTTAAAATGTGATGAATTGGACAGTAAGCTACGGAGGAGGCTATCTCTAGAAGACATAGTTTCAAAATGTGATTGCTTTTCTGCAAAAGTACAAATTTGTTGAGAATCTGAGAAAGAGCTTCAAATGAAAGATCCTTTTCCCTAGCCAGCTTCTTTGGCACTAATTGTATGGTTGTCCTCTTCACCTTGTATCAGCTCTGCAAAATTTAATGTACTATGAGGCCACTTCAGAAGTTTTCTGAAGACAGTCTGATTTTCTTAGAGAGCAAGCCAGCCATCTGTGAAACCAATTTTCATAACTCTACTGGCCTTTAGTGTCCTTTTTTGCACTTAGAAAGCTTTGAAATAATTTTAATTGAATCAAACTCATGAAATATAATGTTTGGGAAACATTGCAACATAATCGCCTCAGTCTGTGATATTTACATACTAACATGATTATTTTATCTACTGTCTTGCTTTAGAGTTCCATTTTTACAATGTTATTCATGCCTGCAATTCTGTGCCTTGCAATCAGTCAAGGCTATATAATTCTAGTTTGGTTAAGCAATAAGAATATTGAGCAGCTAAGCTTTATCATCTTTTAGTGAAGGAACTCTTCATTCTTCCTGTCTTAAGACTCAGTTAATATTCCAAATAAATACACGGCTTCCAAATAGGTACACAATTGGCCTTTAGTTAATCTTTAACCAAAGAGATTAAGGAAATTCAAATCTGTTTGACCCTGCAATGCATTTGAATCCACAAACAGTTTTGGTGCCTTCCAGTTTTTCTTTCCAAGAATCAGCTTTTCATTTGTTACCGTTCAAAAGGGAGCATTCTCTCATTTCTGAATGAGCAGACTCATATACAGAATAAACATGGCTTTATATAACTGTGCACTTAGCTGACGTAACATATATAAACTTTCCCTCTTTTTGTGCCTAGATATGTCACGGTTACTATTAACTCTCAGTGTAAAGACTGTAGCCAGTTTGATTTTTCTATTCAAGTGCTGTATACTACACAGCCAGTGAATTACTAATGGGTCCTTAAAGCCCTAAATAATGGAGTCTACTCTCAATAGACTGGAATGCAATGAAGACATAACCAATCTTGGCTCTTGCACCTTAATCCAGGAGTAAGCCTTACATAAAACTGAACGTGCATGGGATAGAGATGTGTCAGGATGCCAGTTGTGTTCCTGGGCAGAATACTGTAGAAATTCTCTTTTTTTTTTTTTTTTTTTTTAATAATTCTTGCTTTTGAAACAGACATTTGCACTCGTTTGGATCACTGCTGAGTTGGAATAGGTATGAGTTATTACCAAGACTGCTGAGGGAGCACAGTAAAGCATGACAGCCAAAATGCATTGGTATCTAAATGCATTTGTGAAAATTCAAGAACTTAGTATGTCTTATAAAAAGCTGATCTGAATTTTGTTTCCATTATCTCACATTTGGGAATGTAGGCCTTGGTTTTATTTTCCAATCTTATCTAGTCTTGAGTTTTATCAGGATCAGGATGCATTTCTGGCAAAGTCCTTGGATAGATCCAGATAGTAATCCCCATATTCAGACAGCAGTGTAATTTAGGTATTTAATGGCTTTCTGGCATCTAATTGAAGTGTTCTGGCAAAAGAAAGAATAAGAATGATCTTAGTTTCCAAAGTTATGAGAGTGTGCTATTGAAACTAAGTATCTATTAACTGACCATTTCACAATGTCTCACTTCAGAAACAATCTTTTATTATTACCTTGTCATATTGATGTACTTTGCATTAATATGAGAGTTTTGGGGCTAATTCACTTTCTCTCCGATTAATTTTTTTAAAATAAGTTACATTCCATATTTGCTCATGTTGAAATCTGTGACTAAAAACTCATGTCACTGATAGTGCTAATATGTAAGCATAGACATTTGGGGTTTGGATTTGCTAAATCTCAGAAAAGATTTTGCAACTGCAAAAGTATCTCATTGAAAATGAACACTATTTATTAATTTATTTATTTTAAATGTGAAACTGGAAGTTTCTTGAGTTTTTGTCTTACTCTTTCATACTTGCACTGTTCTCCTTTTTCTCAGCTTTCTTTGATCTGCTTCTGCTGCTCTGTGAGTAAGAAAATGGTTTCATTGAGACAATCAGTGAAAATTTACTTTTAGGGAGGAGGGTAAGACTAATCTGCTTTAATTTTTTAACTCTTTGTAAACCAGTCGCTGTTAGGTAGCAAATCTCTGGTTAACCTGGTTTCTCATGCTACTTAACCCACACCAATTATGCTGATGGGCCAGTGCTATCCCTTGGATAACTCTGTTAAGTGCAGTTGGATTACACAGCAGTTGGATTAAATTGTAGTGGATTAATTTATGGTAGGTGAGATGATTCCTTGGAACATTCTGAAAATATGAATCTCTCTCCACACACTGGCTTCAGGGCGTCCAAAACAGCAACAGTTTTAAAAGTAGAGAAGGAAGGAGCTATTTGCCTATCATTATCCTACCTGCCTGCTGTGCCCTCCCTTTCTTAGTGCCTTCTCAGTGCCCTCCTTCTTCCTTCTCTCCTGTTGCTCTCCGTGCAGAGAAGTAACTGGGTCAATCTAGTGGGTCACTAACAATGCAGTACGCACCTCACCATGTGATGTTTTGAGCCACACAGGATTACATGCTTAAGTTTCTCAAAGCCTATTCTATAGGGCCTAAAACAAATCTTCTCACAAAACAGTAGAGAAAGTAGTAAAAAAGCATACATTTCAAAGTTGAATATACTTTTTAGAATACAGATGTAAACTAAAAATTTAACAATAGTATGACACTCAGTTTTTATGGAAGATCTTTCAAAATGGGCATTCCTTTGTTCTCTCTGTTTAAAGAGATAGAAAAGACCCCCACAAAGTCCAGCTATATGTAGCACAGGATCCTTGTTCTAAAAGGAAAAGAGAGAAAATCTTTTACATGCCATTTGGTATCAGTCACATTATGTTATGTAACATGACTGACTTGTCACAACATAATGCACTGGGGAGGAATGACAAAAGGTGTTTTTTACAATTTTATTTGAAGAAATCACAACATTTCATACAGGCAAACTAATATATTTTGCTGTTTAAGGACCTGCTCTAACTGCAGATTAAAAATATACTTTTTTTCTGAGTCTATCTCTGAATACACAAATATTTTTCAAACATAACTGCATCATAATTATGAACAGGATTAGACAATTTCTTTACACAGAAAAAAATGAACAAATGTAAGTATAAATATCTACAGAGTTATGTAACAAGCAGGGCAGTGTACATATCACGCAGTTACACGGTTGATATCCATGTATTCTGTGATCATTTTTGATTTTGATGATCCATATTGCAACAAGTTTAATAAATTTAGCACAAACATTCAAGTTTCTGTATGCCTTTTATTTCTATCATAGCTAAATGAGAATGTTTGTGGTAGTGGGCATTTTCTCCATCCCACAGTTCTTATTATAAAAATTGCAGTTTATTTTGCTTCCTGTCAGAAGCCTCCTTGTGACTAATTTATGCCAAACCATTTTGCCCACCTTCTTTCCCTACCTGTCCTTTATGTTCTTCTCAGCTCTAATTCTGGCTGCTTTCCATCAGGTTGAAAGGCATCAGTAATAGCCTCTGTGTTAATCCCAGGCAATGCACATCACAGAAATCTGATGACAATATTAGCAAAGAGTTTGACTTGAGTCTCCATCAAGACTCAACACTTGAATGCAGTTAGGTCTAACACTGATGTACTAAGTCATGCCTGTTCTTTGGCAGCTGCATAGTCTTGTCACCTTTGACTTATCTTCCCAGCAGTGTTGTGTCCTTTGCTAGCTCACTGCCATTTCTGGAAATGTCATCTCCTCAATCAGAGCAATTATGGAACTTACATTTCAATGCCAAGAATGACTGATTCAGTAATTCAATGGTGCTTGAATATGCCAGTTTTAGAAATACTTAGGCTTTTTTAAAATATGACTGTGACTTGGGCAAGTCAGTCCAGAATGAAGGTACTCAAAAAGTGAAAGAAACTGCTTAGACTGTTATCTGTAGTCCTTCTGGGAAGTGCTTCTCTGCTGAAACTCTTTGTCTCTGACCAGGAGAGCCAGGAGGGGTTACGAAGCTCAACTGTGTTAGTTAGCAAACTCATCTAATGATTCTGCAGAAAGTAAATTATATTTGCTAGAATATGCTAATGCTAATTTTTATCTTATGACTGTGCAGGCTAGCCACAATACCTTCTGTTATTTATTGATATTTGACTTCAAGGTATCAAATTATCACTTCTGTTCTCTGGAATCACATCAGATTTATAAAAGAGATGGAAAAAGTGAACTCACAAATAATAGTAATAGCACAATTTCAAGATTCTTAAATGTGACGCATCAGAAAAAACAGGTTATTAATAATATTTTACAAAAGCACATTAATTTCACTTATCTTTGTCAAGAACTGTATGAAAACTTTCATTTTAATGATAAAATATTTTATTGTTCATTCCATGCGCTTGATGCTGGAGATATAGGGAAAGAAATGGACGTCAGTTAAAATCGCCAGAGAGTTGCTAATTTACATTTTCCTTCGTGAAAGCGGGACTGGGACAACTACTGCTGAAATATAGAGTCAGGATTTTTTTATTGCTACTAAAGATGAAAGGCTGACAATTCCAAGCCCTGACAAAAAGACGTTCGTTTTAGAGTAGATTGAAAACAGAGCAATATTCAAAATTCTCTATCCTTGAGCTCAGTTTCTTGGCTTTAAAATCACATAAACAAATGAGAATAAAGATACTTCCTACCTTGAAGCACAGTTTGTGCTTCTGGGCTGAAAGAATGAAAATGAGCTAAGTTTAAACGTTAGGGGCTTTTCATCCCAAAGGTCATTTGATTACAGACAAGTTGTTTACAAGACTGAAACTCACTACTATTGAAGTAAATGATTCCAATAAGGTTAGATAAAAGCTGCTCATTTATTTTATATTTCAACTACTTTAAATTCAACACTGATTTGCTTTCTTTGAAATATATTTGATACTCTTTTACATTAAGAAAGTAAAGCTTAAAGGAAAGATATTTTCTGTGGTCTATTTTGTAAATTTCATATGACTGGTAAAAATAAAAATGTAGTGATAAAGAATTCCTCCATATTTTCTCTCCAACTAGAGGGGAGGGAAAGTAAAGAAAAGTCAATACTTGGCTGGAATCATGAGCAGCTTGTTGGCTGAGTTAATCAGTCAGGAGCCCTGCAGCTGGTCAGCTTCACCTCACCGATAAATGTCACGACTCACTGCTGTCAATATGAATTACCAGAAAAGGTTTCCTAGGAGCTGGGGATGAGGGAGCCGTTTTCCTCTGAATGAATTATACAGGCCAAAATAATACTGAAACAAGATTAGAATTGGTTGCTGTGATTGACTAGGCAATTATTTAAATGTACCCTGGAGGTAAGACAAACAGTGGAAAATAATGCAGCCCAGGTCACAGACTGAAAGAAATTTGTGCATTTAGCAAAGGCTTAAAAGGTTATGCTCAAAAGCTGATGGAGTAAGTCATAAGCAAGTTTGCTCTAGTTTTGAGTCCTAGGAAGGGTATCTAAGAAAGCACAAGCTTTCTGTATAAAAATAAAGAAGGCAAATAATGCTTGAAGTTCAATGGAAAGCTTTCTCCCCAGTTCACTTGCTGCGTGCTTTGCGCAGCACCAGCAGAATTCCTCACAGGAGGGGGCAAATGGAGTAAATCTGCCCTGCCAGGCTCGTACTATCCATGCTCCAGGAACAAGAGGTGGCCACCAAGCGCAGGGCTTTTGTGCAGCACGTTCGGAATAAAAGGAGAGCTCTGCAAACGTACAGCAAGCCAACATTAGTTTCAGTCACAGAGGATAAGGAGCACCCACCACTCTGTGAGCAGGCTGGGCGGTAAGCACTTCTGACATTTGTTCCCAGAAATAACAGTGAGTGGGTAGCTGCCTTAAAACAGACTAATGTGTGTTTTAATCGCTGCTTCTACACCTTGTCCTCATGTGTTACATGTTAGGCTGCACCTCGTTGCTGCCATTGGACGTGACAGTTTGTTGACATTGCAACATGTAATTTCAGGCAAAATAATAAAATTTTAACAATTGTAAATATGCTATTTTTATGCACCTTCATAGGACATATTCTGCAAGCAGTTTCTGTGTCGTTCAGAAAATAAAATCTCCTCTTTGTAGAAAATCCAAACATACTTAACTGAATGTTATGATCATAGAGCAAAACACCTCTCCCATCCCCCAAAAACGTTACCTGAAAAAAAAAAAGATTTGTTAAAAAAATGAAATGGGATGTTTATTTTAATTGAAATATTTAATTTAGCAATGCTGAGTTATTTTCATTTCAATAATACAAGTTATTTTCATTCAGTGAAGCAGAAAATGGAACTGAACAAAGTAAAAAAAGTATCAGAAAATGATGTTAGACTATTCTGAACAGAACTTAAAAAAATCTCATAACTACTGAAAATGTTCACTCAATTTGGACGATTTATTTTAAACTTAATTTAAGTAATACTATTGTACTGTCACAGATACAAAAAATAATAATAATCAGAAACATGATTTCTAACAGAAGAGTGTCAAAAGCCTCAATGCAAAAATGTAAAATTAAACACTCCAATATTATAATAATGTTTTTGAAAAGAATCCTTAATGGCAGCAACATGCCTTTGTGAAACATTTTGATTCTTAGTCCTTTATACAATAAAAAAAAATTGCCTTGTCAATCCATTCAAGCAACTCTTTATTTGCTTATGTAAAAAAATGATAATGTACTTTAAATTTAATCCAGCACACCTATTTAATATAGAATTTTTCCTACAATGTTAAAAGTAAACCCCAAATCAGAAAGAATGTTTCTATTTTATTAAAATAATGCCTTTGGACTTTATTCAAATGAATCAATTAAAGGAAGTTTTAAACTTTCTTTCCGGTTGAAATGAACATGAGATTGGACAAGTTCATTATTTTGATTATAGTAACATGGCATTTCTCAGTGGAAGTAAATGTTCTAGCACTGTATGAAAAAAGATAACAAAATGAAGGATTCAAAAATAGTGAGTAGCAAGGCAATTCACTTGGCAAAGTATCAGGTTCTGGTGCATTTAGGCTTAGGCATTCTTAATTATCTACTGAAAGTATCTGGATTCTACTTTTCTTCCTTTGGTATTGCACAAGAAATAAAGGATCAATTATAAACAACGTATGAACATAACTTCTGAGTTGAGACTTGGGGCTTTACACTGCTTGCATTTCTACTAGGCACAGGTTGCACAGAGGCTGAGCCTCCTCCTTGGGGACTTTCAGCAGCTACCTGGATGTGGACCTGGGCCCAGTGCTCTGGTGTCTCCACTGGAGCAGGGGTTGGGCCTAATGGCCAGCCTCAGCCATCGTGTGATTCTGTGGTAGGACAGACCACATATGGGAAAAATGTTTAGAAGTTCAGAACGTGCACTCTCACAGATAGCCAATCACATGAGAAGTTGTAAGGACAGCAATTTATTATGTTCCATTCTATACTTCTGTTTGTTTTAAAGTAAATGAATCTTTCAAAATGTATTCTCAAAAAAAAAAAAAAAATTCCTTGTATTCCTCTTATAAGCAAAGAACTGCTCACAGTTCCTTCAAAAAACAAACAAAAATATTAATAGAGATAATGGTATTGAAAAACAAAAAACGTTAAAATTAGATGAACTCACTTCCAAATAATAACATAAATGAAATAATTTTCCAAAATGCATCTTATCACAGCTGTCATTAGAGTGCATGAAAGATAGTTGATTTGATGGATATTATCTCTCCGTTTCTAAATTTCTCATAGCCAGTAAAATTCCTGAATATACATGTTTTTTTTATGTCTTCAGGATTTATTTACAAATAAATCACAACAAATGGCATGCAAATAATGATGCCAGCTCTGTTAACAACAAAGGTGTGATTTATAATGGTGACTGTAAGTATTATAATTCAATAAACAGTTGCTAACACATTTTGATCAACTTTCATATTTTAGAAGTAAAAAACTATTTTTTTTGTAATTATTTGTATTAATTGGATGAGATCCCATTCTATGTTATAAACTATCAAAAAGAAGCGTCATTTTAATTCTCTCCATGTGCTAATATAGAATAAAAACTAAAGAGAGAGAAAAGTCAAAAATTATAAAATTTCCATAATAAGTGCTATAACCTCAATGACAAATGATGGAAATATCTCATTTTGGCTTATGGGAAATAACTATCTGAATAAAGTGGACTTTTGTCTCATTTTTGATTGGGAGGTTATATAAAGGGTATCACAGTGACAGAATTCAGATCGAATGCAGTAGAACTGAACTAGATAGGACAGTTCAGACGAGAGAAACTCTCCCCTCTATCTGGACTTGGCTAGTGTTATTAGGAGCTGCGGAGAATGCAGAAATGCAGTGGAGACAGGCAGGAGCCAAGCAGTAAATTGACCCACTCATCTCCCTGCTGGAACTCTCCCAAAGAGCTTTTATTTTATACAGTACACACCTCCATTGCTCATTTCAAGGTCAAGTAACTGAAGGCGTCTCGCCACTTTCCAGGTCCTCAATATTTAAGATTTTCCAAGTTATGGTATCTTTTCCTTTTTCTTTCACATCATCAACTTTCTTTCTTAGCAGAAGCAGCCATCAGAAAACCATGGCTATAAACAGCAGTCTGTAAAGTCTGTAGACAAATTTCAATCTAACACTGCAGGCAATAAATCAATGCTTTGCCCTTATGTAGCATCATTTATCAGCAATGTCAAAGTTCCTCGGCAGCATTAGCCTACTGTAAAAAGGAATCTGAACCCCTAGGGATTATCCTGGTAGACTGCAAGGACAGCATTCATGGAATTGACATTACGTGAAATAAAATGCAGACTGAGATTGTCTCCTCCTCTCCTTCCTCTTTCAGGGTGACATGCATCACTTGAAGAACAGAAGGGAAACAACCTTCAAGCATCTTCAGTGAGAAAAATGTTTCCTTATGTTCTTTATTTTTAGGGCATTCATATAACAGGCAGGACAATAGTAGCTTGTGAATGTACCTATGAAGTGGATATGGATTTCTCTATGTAAGCCACAAAAATAATGTCCGAATCTGAAGTAAAACCAGAAGTCACAAACTATAACCTTTGGACCCAATTATCACATCCCATCATGCACTATGTCTAGTATGAAAAAGGGAGAGAATACGAGAAAAAGAAAGTATTCCTTTCAACTAGTTGCTCTAAAGATATGGATCAAACTGCTGAGGATATTTTCAGCACAGTAAGAAATGCAAAGCTCATGTGCGGCACCCATTCTCCACTTTAAAAGCAGGAGAGAAGAAAAAAAGAAGAGGAAGAAGGTCTAATTTGCTGAAGGCCATCCAAGAAGTTCCCAGCAATGAGATTGCCTGCTATATTACAGTTCCACTATGCTCCCCAAAACACAGAAATGTTATTAAAACCAGAGATACATCTTTAAGAAAACTAAAACTGCATAAACACAGTAAGAGTTCTCTAGAGTCATAAATACTAAATAGCAAGTAATATTGCTTTATGCATGTGCAAAATGTGGAGTAAATAAAAAATGAGAAGAAAATAAGCAACTCCAGTTAATTATCTCTGACACCAATGAATGGTCAGTTTTAAAATGTGCTAGTCCTGAAGGAAAGAAAATTTCAGTGTTACCCCTAGTAAGATTTACTTACCAGTTATAACTCATTAAATCTTTATGGATTTTTATTTTGACACTGGGAGAACAAGCTTAGCTTGAATCATGAGACAAAATATATATTCCCTTCACCTACCAGCAATGCTTTTATTAAGAGGTCAACATTAAGCCAAATTGGCAGTCCTGATTTTGCCAGATGAAGATGAACAGGTTGATGATGACTCCAAACAGAAAAAATCAGAGGGAAAAAATGATTACTTATTTGCATACTTGTCTGTTTTCATTTTTTTTTCACTAGCAATTCCTTCACGAATCATATTCCTAAGAGAAGTCACTGATATAACACACCTCCTTCCATGTCGTCATCTGAAATATGCATGTGCCTAATGCACAGTGTTGGAAATGCATTTGACTGCTACAGTACATCTTCCCCTCCTTTTACCTCACATCAACTACAGTTGTTCTGAGTTACAGAATATAATCTGTGTGTGTTGTATTCAGTTTTAGAAAGGTTGTATGGATTCTTCTTCAATGTTCCTTTAGAAATACTACCAACAACAAGAAACACTCTTGACCTTCCAGGCAACTTGGAAGAAATTGGTGAATGATCAGTTTGCACAAAGATGCTCTGTGTTACTGTTAATATGAAGGAACTTATTAGCACTAATAATGCTCTTAAATGTTTCAGAAAATAGAGTAAGTATTTTCAAAACAGCAATTTTTTTTTTTTTTTTTCCATAAAACATAGTTGCAGAATAATCTGTGAGATATGCAAGGAGGGATCTCTAGTAAGACAAACATGATGAAGATTTTAGTGACAGAGGAAAACTCCATTTCAGCTGACGCAACGTACCTTCTGCCAATGAATTATAAGGGTCCTGAGAATAGAAATAAATGCAGCAAAATGAAATACACAAACACTGTGCAGAGAATGAATAGAGGAAGGAATCTATATCTGCCCTTGTGTCAATTCTGCCTTCGACTAATTCAATTCTTAAAGTTACCACTTGATGTATTTTCCAACTAAGGATTTCATTTGTTCTTTGAATGTTCAGTTTAATGCTGATGTTACTGATGTTCTTTTAGTTTCACCTCGTGAACCAAGCCCCATGATCTGGACTCATGTAAAGAGACCTTCTGACATCATCACAACTCTTTCTGAGAGGAGAAATCAACATCAAGGAAGCTAAAACTGAATGTACTTTCTGGTAGCACTGGGTTTGTATTTATGCATACATGGTAACAAAACTTTTTTGTTTTGTTTTCATGACAATTTTCTTCTAATTCAAAATTTTCTTTTCCACATTAACATTGTTGCCCTTCTTTCTTCTCTTGACTGATATTTTCAGGGCAATTTTTGCAAAGGTCTACCTGTGGACATACTGTATGACAATATGAAATTGTACCAGAAATTATTTCTTTGTGTTTGTGTTCCCAGAAAAAAAATTGCTTTGGAAGACTTATGCCTGAAAACGATCCTGACTCAAATTTACTTGACGTTTTGGAAAAAAATCATATTAGACTCTGTTCCTTTGTCCTTCTTTGCGCTGTTCATTTTCTGCTACTTTATATTTCCAGAAAAAGCGATTATCAGATTTCAGATCTACCTCTTCCTTCCATCAATCACACTCTCAATTTCTACCACACACATTTGCTGCTTGGACCATTGTTTATACATCTTGCTCCTTAAATCTGAATTACTTTCAAAATGATTTTTAGTTTAACGATGACAGGTAGGATTCATCCTACCCTATAGTAACAACTTTGAGCTCAAAATAGTGGTGTCTTCATACCTCAGATGTTTACACAGAATATATTAAAAAATAAGAAAAAAAAATATTGTGCTTTAACATGCACATACATATATATATAGCCATCACCATGATAGAGGAAGAAGAAAGAAAAAAAGTTTTGGTGAAATCTTGGCTCCCTCTTTATATTCACACAATCTTCAGTATTATAAGCTCCGCTTCAATAACTGAAAACAAAAGCAATAAGAACAAGCAGAAAACTTTCCTCTTGGAATATTGAAGGCATAAAGCAAATTAGTGCCTGAAAAAAATGTTTTTCAGGGTAACAATTACTTCAGCATAAACATATAAATAATTGCCTTTGATTCAAAGGCACTAACAGGTTTCTTAATGGTCACCTGCAAAATCTGATAAAAATCATTTGCTTTCTGACAGTTCAATCTTTGGACAACATGATTATATCTGAATTGCTACTGCAACCTCTTTTTAATAAAAAAAACAAACACTTGCCTTTTTTATGTCAGTTTTTTGAAATCTGAGGGTGATGATTTTGACAGTTCACTAGCATTAAATTTTCTTTGAGGTGTCCACTCTGCAATTTTGTCATTCTTACCTTGATCAGGCAAACTGATAAGCTAATACACCATTAAAATAAATTTAAACACTACTTGGGACTGTTTTTAAAAATAACTAGAAAGAATGTAGAACAAAAGAAACGTTTTACTAATGAGAATAATTGCTCAAATATAATTATATCAATGCATGTTTTGTACTGGAATCTTTCTGGAGGTGGTAATGTTGTGAACCCAGATGAAAGGTGCCCATGAGGGCCAATGGCATCCTGGTCTGCATTAGAAGTAGTGTGGCCAGCAGGAACAGGGAAGTAATCATCCCCCTGTACTCAGCACTGGTGAGGCTGCACCTCAAATATTATGTTCAGTTTTGGGCCGCTCACTACAAGAAAGACATTCATGTCCTGGAACATGTCCAGAGAAGTGCAATGAAACTGGTTGACTGGTCTGGAGTACAAATCTTACAAGGAGCAGCTGATAGAGCTGGGATAGTTTAGTCTGGAGAAAAGGAGGCTCAGTGCCTCGTTGCACTCTATAACTTCATGAAGGGAGGTTGTGATGAGGAGGGGTTTGGCCTTTTCTCCCAGGCAACAAACAGGACCCGAGGAAATGGCTGCAATTTGTACCAGAGGAAGTTTAGGTCAGACATAAGGAAAAGCTTTTTCTCTCAGAGAGTGGTCAGGCACTGGAATGGCTGCCCAGGGAGTTGGTGGAATTGCTGTCCCTGGCAGTGTTCATGTACAAGTACATGAACAAGTACAAGTTATGGGTTAGTGGCTTGTGGTAACAATGGTAATGGGAGGACAGTTGGACTAGATGATCTTGTAGCTCCTATCCAACTTTGTGATTCTATGACAGGAAATAGTTAAAAAAAATTTGCTTTTCCCTATAAAATTCTTATTCCTACCCAACAGTTGAAAGCTTGTTGTGGTGTTCCTGAGATGGTCTAACAAGTGCCAGGTAAATAACTTTCTCTAGTGATACTGTACAGTACAGCGTATATAGTACACGCTGCTGGCTCCTATTTGCTCACTGTAGTCCAGAATCCCCCATTCTTGTTCAGCAGAGCTACCTCCAGACTGCCTTTTGGTTAACTAAAGAGATGGAGGAAGATTTGCAGAGTCCACTGCAATTCCATTTTTCTTCATCAAAACTGAAAAAACAGTGAGAGCAACTGCAGATGTTCTTAATGTGAGTTTAACTGCAATGTATCATTCCTCTCTGATTTTAGAAGGACTTTCTACATTTTAAATGTGATTCTAACCTTCTTTTAGAAAGGGGAAAATATGTGGTCATACCTGTCAAACCACTTTTACTCATGCTACTAAATTGAACATCCGCAGACCTATCTTCCATGCTCTTCTCATACAAAGGATGAAATAGAAACTGCTTTAATCACAAGAAGTACAGTATATAGCTTTTTTATTTTACTGATTCCTGTGACTGAGGCTTGAAGGGGTGCCTGGTGTTCACTGGCAGAATTTGTAGCTTTCTGGTCTCCGGAGTTAGGAAAATGCACCTGAAAACAAAGAAGATAGTTTAAAGAGAGGGATGTAGAAAAAGAACATAGGGGCCACAAAGCTTTATTTAACATAATGAGTTTTAGACCAATGATAAAACTTTTTTAGTCTGAGTCATTAATTTTGAAAGCTTGAAGTTAGCAATATTCATGCTGACAGTGGCTTTCCTGAGATGTGTAGAAAGGAACCTGCCTCTTTAAGCTTCCTACAGTTTCAATTACTTACCTTTGGTAGAGAAATTTATTCAGATTCCTTGTTTTGTGAAAACCTTACCTTTTTTTGAATAGCATTTTCAAATCACCTAAGCATACTGTAGTGTGAGTAGCTTTTGAAATTCTTACATGTGGTTTAAAAAAAAGTCTATTCTAACTCGATTGCTTTTACACTTACTTTAATGAGTCTAGTGTTTGTAGAGTAACATACCAAATGGTGTGACACATGAGACATCAGTAGCTTTGCCTAGCTCATGGTAGCTCCTGTACCTTCTACATGTTCTGAGGAAATAATATCAGAAAGGTCTCAAATATACTTGCAGTACACTTCAAACTTCATATTCTGTATTTTAACCTCTACAAGATCTTTTAAAGTACCATGCAATATTTACATATAACAAATATAACAAACAATATAACAAAAATCTTCATATTCAGATGTATTGTAGCAAACATATAACATTTTTCATCATCCCCGTGAAATTGTTACTTCTCTTAATAGGAGAAAGGGTAGCTAATTTTTTGCCTAGAAGAACTAATACTATTTTCCAAGCGGAAAATTTACTGTATGTGTAATTTACAAAAGGATTCTGTTAAAAAAATACAAAAATTATGAACAAGGTGCATTAATATAGAAGACTGAAACAGAAAACATAATAATTGTAGTTAAAACCTAGGGTCTAACAAAAAAATTAACTATTTCCTTAGCATAGCCAGTTACAAATTTTCTAGTACGGGCATTGAGAGATATTAACTACACAACAAATCTCCTTCTGACATCTTACCAGGTTTTAGCATTAGAGAACATAGCAAGTTTTCAGAATTCTTTAAAATAAAATCATCCTCTGAAAACATTTCTTCACCTTCATAGAGGGTCTCCACAAATACAATCCAAATTCCAGAGGTCAACCATATAACCACACCACCCGCACTGCTGAAAACGTTACAAAATTGTATTCAGTTGCCTTCATTTTCTTCATTTACTGATGTAGGATAACTGTTAAGTCAGGGCTTGAGCTGGTGATTGAGCACCTGGTGAAGGGGCATGGCTGGCCCAGGGAGCACACACTGTGTTTGCATCTGGTGTGCTCAGAGAGGGCTGGACCCAGGGTGGAGTCACCCTGGGCTCATGTAAGGGCCAGCCACAGAACAGGAGAGCTCCTTCTATACCTTGGCTATTTCCTAAGAAGAAATGCTATATTGCTAGAGACTGTTCACCAGCTGAGTGAATTCAATTTTTCTTTCTGGATGTGGCTATTAGCCTCCCTGTGAATACTTCATCTGGTGTTGCCATGAACCTCGTGGAAGTGATTCTACATCTTTGTAAGTAGAACAACTGGTTATGAATCTATGGCATGTGTTTTGTAATAACTGCTTTGAGGATTATATTTAAATATATTACTTTTGCAGGATGTTCTGAGTTCCTTATTTTCTTCTTGTTTCTGCTGCTGCTCTTGATTTGCTTGATCATCTTTTGAATTTTTAAAGAGATATGCTAACATCCACAAGAAGCACTGTAGTAAATTTGGCAGGTGTTACTTGATTTGGAATCTGTGATGTGATGATCTTTTTAAGCATACGGGTAGTTGTAGGCAACAATTTAAATAGGATAAGGCTAAACTTTCCCTGGTGGTGAGAGAGAAACTGGATTGTGTTTCTTTTTCTACAGGCTTTGTGTTAGAGTAGTTTTTAACAGAGGTTACTGAAGTTCAGAAGTCTATCTTCCAATGTAGCCCTCAAATTTTGTCTGCTCCTGTTAGGTTTCAAGGCTTCAGGCTAAGTTATAATGCGGTCTATCAGAAGACCTGGACTTTCATTCTTTTTGCTAGTCCCTAAATGCTAAGGTACAGATAATGAATACCTGCATCAGTATACACCTATCTTCCCTTGTCTAAAAGCTTTTCTTAAGCTTTAACTTATGAAACAGGAAGATTTATTTCTTTTTATTTGTTAACTTGTATCTGGTGCTTTCTGTCCTTTATCCCTAGCACACTGGCTGACTGACACCATATCTAGCTAACTGATAGTCTTGTTTCCTCCTACAGTAATACTGACATCTCAGGAAGAGAAACAGGCAAGTGTTAGATACCTATCATTGAACCAACACTGTAAACCAAATGGCTAATTGGGCAAAGAGAAGATCTGAACCCTCTATTGAAATTGAATGACTTTCAATACCTGCTTCTGGGTTAGGGCACTTGAGCCTGAAGCTAAAGGTAAGACATGGTCATGGCCAGGATTGTTGTCTTGTCTTTGCTTCCCTGACTCACAGCACATTACAAAGAAGCTTTGTAATATTAAAGAAAGTGTAAAGAAAGCAGCTCTGGGGCACCTTTCCTGATCTAGGAAGTAGAAATAGTGTTGCACTTGATTATATTTGTGACTCATTTTCTGTATTACCCTTGTGCTTAGAAAGAAGTGCCATTACAAATATGCTATTCAAAAGAAAGCAGGACTCTAGAATGACCTATTAAATAGGTTTGCACTTGTGCAAAAATTTTATTCACAGTGCAGTATGCAAAAATACTTGCATAACTTGGAATATCTCTAGAATTTCATTTTTACTATAATAATGAATTTCATGGGAAAGCCCCAGTGCATAGCAAAGTAAATAAAACTAGATGAGGTGTTATACATGCAGTTCCCTCTCTGGCTAGTTGAGATTAATGGATCTGCTTGTGGCTCGTGTATTACTCTTCCCAGCTAACCAGAACTGAAATGTCATGTGCCTCAAATTACACGTTATTGTTTTTAACTTGTAGCCTATCTGTGGACAGAGTATCAGTGTGATTCTATTAGGCTCTATCATTTGTTTTGACTGTGATTACTGGCTCATCTGGTTTTGATGAAAAGCTTCCTGAAAGAAGCTTAGTCAACAAACAAGAACTTCTTCTCTAGGTCTAAAGGCACTAATGACAGAAATGAAAGAGAATTGGTGGATCTTAATTTTAAGACTAAAAGGTTAGTGGTATAATTTTTCTTCATCGCTGGAAATTCTAAACAATAATACAATAGATCTGCTTTCTAAAACAGAAATCCACAGTTACCAGTTAAGTAATGAAGTTAATATCAGATATTAACTTCATTAGTTAATCAGTCATTAATTGGTCAGTTAATAATCAGAATATTGATATGAAATCTGATGGATTTCTGCCTGTAGGTTCACAATGAAGACTGGAAAGTACACATAGTCACTCAAAAAAAGGTACGTGTGCATAAAGCAACATCAGTAGAGTGAGAAAACATTAGAACAGAACTTTCAAGATGACAAGGCAACAGCTGCCACCAAGCCTCTGCTTTGCAACTAGGGCTGGGCAAGGAAAGTGGTTTCTGTATGTGTGATGTGGGAAACAGTTGAAAACAACATCTTCCTCAGTAAGAATGTACTGAGGAATAATATGAATAGGACACAAAAGGAAATTGTGGAAATGGATTCTTTGTAACAACAATGCCAAAGGGAAGAACAATTAAATAGAAGCATGAACTGAGTGCCAAAGCACTAAATTCTAAGGGCTTTTATTTTTTTTCATTGAGCAGGAGATTTAAATGATAGAACCCTTAGGCTTATGATCTTGGCAAACTTTTTTTTTTTTTTTTGAATAAACAGTGTTACTTTGCCAAATAGATTTCACCAAGTTTTTGCAGCTCTTTCAAAACCATTCTAGGCAACAAATAACAATAAATTCAATGAAAATAATAAATATATTTTAAAATAAAACAAAATAATAATGATAAAAGTAGCAAATGAAATTCTAGCTGAAGGTTCTTTGGAAGAATTCTAGCAGAGATAAGTAATGGAGTTTGTTTTCCTGTTTGCATCATTAATTTGCAATAAAACATGAATTAGGAACAATTTTCTAAAAGTGCTTTCTCTGTCTTGCAATGTGAGACTTGTCAGAGAATGTAATCTGTCAACCTTTTTCCTTTTAAAGATCTGCTGCTTCTGGCTTGCATCTGAAGTAAAAGGGATTTGTGGAGAACTGCTGTGCAGTCTAGATGTATTGTGTTGTTTTTGTGTACAATGATTTTTCCTCCTGTTGTCCTACTTCATCCAATAAAGCAGGGTATTTTCTCTTATATTTGCAGAGTAAAGGTGTGATGAGAATAGACAAGTTGAAAGCACCAGAAGAGGCTACAGGTGAATGAGCAAAGATCAGTAATACAAGAAATGAGATTGGCTATCAGAACAGTACAAAAGAGAGGTTCCTTCATTGACGTTCAGATTGTAGATCAGAAAATGAAATTCCACTTGTGTTACCCAATAGGAAGGACATAATGCTAATGGTATGACTTCCTATCCAGGAAACTGGACTCCTAAATGTAGGAGATCAACCTGTCAGACCCTCTGTTTTTGTCACTGTGCAATCAAAACAGTCGTAGCATACTTTAATAACTTTCAAGTGATCTTCACATTGTTCAAGGTGAAACTACAAGTAATTAATTCTGCTTTTACACATTTCTTGTGTTGTTACTATATCATTAACCCTGTCACCAAGGCTTTTGAAAGCAATCTGGAACAAGTTGCATCAAGCATGGTGTGATGTGATGATTCTTTGTGGAATTCACTGTATTGTGACTAACACTTTATCAGAAGATTCCCATTGTAAGCATCCTTTCTGATTCTCCAATAGCAATCAGAAAGATTTGTCCATTGCCATTACATCTGCACAGAAGAAATAACAGCATTAGAGGTGAATTATGAGGGGAAAGAGGAAAAGAATCACAAAGTAATGGTTTCATTAGTGTTCTCTTGCAAAAAGAAGCTCCTATATACAATTGTTAATACAGAAGTAGACATGGAATGATGCCATACATAAAATTGCATTACTTACATCTACTTAGGAACAATGCTACTAATAAAATAAATCTGAATCAAGCCCTGTAATGGGGTATCCAGATAAAAAGGGTTAATTTAATTGAGCCTAAATTTAAAAAAAAAAAAAAAAAAAAAAAAGAAAAAGTAGAAGCTTTTTTCTTTAAGTAAAAAAAAAATTGTGAATAATACCTTATTTGTTTTCACAAAACAGGAGAGAGACCTATGACTTAACACGGAAAATGTTTCATGTGGAACAGGCTCTTCTCAGAAGAGACTTTTAATTGTTATGTAGTCTATTTAAGGAAGAGCAGGCAAGTTTAAAATGCAGTGTATCCACACTGAAAAGCATGGCATAGAAAGAACAATTATGAGAGGGATTTCAAGAGATTAGGAAAAAAAAAAAAACCCTGTCTATTCAGGCTACTTTACTGAATTGGAGACTACTAATTATTTTTTGCCTTTATTTTCATTTCTGTTCAGATTAAATTGTGCTGCTTTGCTAGCGGCAGCAGTGTGATATGTATCCTTATGGTTTGCATGACCACCAGTGGAACTCTCTGTCTGCAGCTTTTACCCTTATGTACCAAAGTACATAATGTGAATTTCATCTTGATCTCTGTTCTCTGAAGAGTTAAATTTTTTAAAAAACAGTGAGATTATTGAAGTAGTTTCTTATAGAAACTATTCACAAAAAAAGGAGATCTATTGTAAAATGTAAGGATTAATTTATTAATCAGAGCTTTCTGAACTCTCACATTAAGCAGCTTTGTTATGCTAATTCCCTTATAAATGAATAATGGACTTATTCTCCCATTATTGCCTATCATTTTAAAAGACCCATTTAGAAAATGAAGATGTCCTTTTCAGTTGAAAATTATGATGTGCTTTATGGCATAAGTGTTTTTTTTTTGTTTTTTTTTTTTTTTTCTTCAAATTGAGTATTTACTCCCTATAACTTTCTTCTTCCCCCCTGCTCAACCTGTATTCATTTGTCAGTGCTCAAATTGAATACGGCCATAATCATTTGTCATAGAGATGCTTGCTGTCTGAAAAGAAAACACAGTGGAGACAATGGGCTCTGAGAATAGAGACCCAGATCCACAAAGCTATTTATTTCCTTATTTATCTGTGGGTGTAGCCTTTGCTTTTATAGACATTTAAAATAAAACTCTGCTGTGAATAATGGCATAGAAGAGAAAAGCAAGGAAGTGCAGCTGTAGAAAACAGTCAATTCAATCACAGGGTAAGATTTATGTTGTGCAGAAAACTATTTATTAGAAGAGTTTAGTTCTGCCACACCCTTCCTGTGTGATCTGGGGGATGCCATCCTATCTTGCTGAGTGTATATGTATTGTCAGTTAAGCACAAGCCTCAGGTCCAGACCTACTCATCAGTTAAATTTATGTCATTGTATCTCTTGCAGAGTGAACAGTGAGTTCTGGTGTTTTCTGAGGTTTGGTCCTGGCAATGCTGATGCCTTGATGTGTGTTTTCTTCTCTTCACTACGCAGAGATTAGAGATGAGTGAGGAAACAGGACTGAACATGCTGCATGCAGCTGGTGAACAGATATGTGACCATACTGTGTCATAATGCTAATACAAAATGTTTCTGTTCTAATAATGTGCTCTTATGACTGGTGAACATAAGCTTCTTCAGTCTCGGACCACAGCTGATAGAGTCCTGAAGGGAAAAACCTTGGGGGTTGTCGTCTTACTACATTCCAGAGCAGCAGTAGCCTATTTACCTTTTCCTTGTGCTTAGGGCCTGTATTGGGTTTATATGCCCAGAGTTTGGCAGCAGGGGTTCTGCAGGAATGGCCTTTGTGAACAGAACCTGGAAACTACCCCATGTCAAATAAAAGCTGATTCTAGCTGGTTCCAAAAGGGATCCAATCCACTGCTGGCCAGAGCTCAGCCGTGAGTAGCACTGGTTTTGTGTCTGTGACCACTAACCTACTTTATTGTTAATTGGCAATAAGTTACATTAATCTTTTCAAAATGGAGTCTGTTTTGCTTATGAGAATTATGGGTGAGTGATATCCCTGTCCTTATCTTGAACTATGAGCTTTTTCATCTTTTCTCCTGTTGTCCTACTGAAGTGGAGAAGAAAGCAGCTTGGTGGGCTCTATGCACATAGTCAAATTTAATCCCCCACGTGGCTTTTACACAACACTGTGCAAAAATGGCCTGAGATTTTAAAGGGTCTCCATGGTATTGCTTGTTGTTGGAAGGTATTTGTATATAGCCTAAATGGAGGTTGAGTTCAAGCTGCCTGTAATGAAAAGAATTACATCCCCTCTAAAACTTGCACTTTACGTGTGTTCAAACAATCAACACTGTCTATAACATTGGAAGATTTGTCTTCTTTAAGCTTTTTTTTGTAAGCATTTTTATCTTTCAGAATAGGCATTGTATCAGTTTCTCAATATCAAAACAAAAATATTATTTTCTTTGTTCTTCATTCACCTTTTCTGCCTGGTTTGTAAACTCTTTCAGATTTGTGTCTCCTAATGTGGATGTACAGCATGTCGCACAAGATTTATTAATGCCAAAATGAATGTTTGGCTTTTTCTTAGCAACTCTTCATTTAAAGGTAAAATCACATTGACAAGGATTGATTACAAATAGTAATAAAAATGTAAATGTTGAAGAGGATGAAGTTGATGCAGCAAAGTTTTAAATAATAGCTCTGGTACTGCTGAAGAACTTGGTTTCCTAATAGTAATTTAACTTCCTTTCCTATTTTAACTGCTTGTTTTCCTAGTTTAACTGTTCTGCTGTTTTTGTACCTTCTAACTCAGTCCCTTAGGGATGTAAGCGCAACAAAGTGGGTGAAACTCTATTTCTTCAGAAATATGAAGAGTTCATCCTCTGAATGGTGCTACAGTTCATGAAGTTAGTGAAAACACAAAATAAAGATAGCTCAGAGCAGAGTACAGGTTGTACCTTGCTTTGGCTAACAGGCTGCAATTTGTAATGACAAAGAGTGAAGTGGTCAAGGTGTAGAGAGAACTAGAGTTGGGAGAATACATTTCTTTTCCAACAACTCAGTGTTACCTTCAATATCTCTAAGACTTTTTCTTAAGTGAGCACACAATAACTTTGCTACCTCATGGTTTCTTTTGAGAACCAGCACATTAAAATCAGGTGATTTAAAGTGATTATCAAAATGGCAGTACAGGAAAGAACTCTTGTGTAGCAGTTATTTTTCATTTCCCTTATCCTTATTTTTTCAAATGTAGCAGTATTTGAATATTTAGGATGGCAGAGGAGAAGAATAAAGAAGCATTCACAACTGGGGCTCAGTTTTTATTTTTAGCTTAGCCTTCTGCCTGAAAAAAATCTTCCCCTCCCCCCCGTAAACCCCAATGGAATTCAATTTTGAATTTCAATTCAAAGTGGTAGTCTGCCTGCTGTCAGGAAAGAAGACATCTTTGGCTTAGTCTAATAGACTCTAATGGACGTCAAACCATGGTACAACTCAAAGGACCAAATGTGTACAATGAGATCCTCATTCAGCATACATAGACATAGTTTCTTATGGAAAGTTGAAGAGGAAAAGAACTCAGAGCACTGAATTACAAACTAAAGGAGATGGTGTGATCATTTCCCTTCATTTTCACTGCGTGTTGTCCCTTGCAGACCTTCTCTGAAACAACATAAAATGTACAGCTTTGAATGATCCTGGGGTTGAGGAAAGAGGGAAAACATGCCCTCCAAAATAATCCTGCAGCTGCCTTTTGGTCTGTTCAATTTTACAACTAATCTTTCAGCTGTCAGTTGTCCTCCCTGTAGCCCAGAAATGCTAACACATACTATTTCTCCTGTCCCTGTGGGCACCTCTTTTTGCCAAATTTACCCACACTCATCCTACAGTGTTCCAAGGCTGGGAAATTTGCTTGTGCTTGGCCCTGTGCTCTGCCTAGAGGACTGTGGGGGAGGCACTGCTATCAATTTAATTGCTTATGAAAAGGTTAAAAAATGGAATGGTGAAACAAACTGGGCCTTACTAGTAGTGGAAAAAAAATTTTATTGTAATTATGAAATTAGGTAAATTGACCCTTTATTTTCAGGTCTCTATCCCTGGGGCTCATCTGCTTTGGAACCTGCAACAGGACCAAGTATTTGGTAATTATCAGTGATTTATGAAACCCACATTTTTTCCAGGGAAGTATTTGATAATACTCCTAGTCTATTTTGTTCCCTCTCCTGTTATCTCTTTTCTATTATCTTCCTGTTGATGTGCGCTTCTCTCAAAGGAAGTCAAAACTAGTCATTGCTCTGCATCTAAATTAAAAAAAAAAATAAATAAAGCCCCAATGTTTCTTGTAACACTGGTGTTCTTGCTTATGTGAACCAAATAAGTGCCTTTTTTTTTTTTTTTTCCTAGAGGAAAGGATAAGAAACAAAGAAGATGAAAGCAAAGGGTCTCTTCTGGGTGGGTGTTTAAATGAAAGATTTGATGATGTAGATTTGGCAAATTGCAAAGGATAACACAGAACAACATGAATATATTTAAGAATTCTTCAGACAGCAACACAGACTATTATTGCAAGCAGTGTTTGGTTTCAGACTATCATGCTTTTCAGCTAGAAATCTGGGCATTTAGCATGAGTGCTTTTAAATTCCACTGTGTAGGACACAGGGCACTGCCAACATTTCAGAATATTCTCCTTCTGGCTGATAGAATAGGAAAGTTGTTTGGGCCAGCAAAGCTCAAAAGCAAAACCAAACTGCATTTCTGGGTCTATCTGGGAGGACAGATTTAATAAATTTAATAACCAGCTAAAAAAGACAGTTGATAACAGATCTGTAAATACTAACCAATGAAAAAGCCCCATACACATGAATCTGAAACATGTATTTTCTAAACTGCTGTTGTTACTACAAATATTAGGGAAGGCTGACCTGTATTTTTCTCTGTGCTTTTCTTCACAGTTCATCTGTTTGATTTCTCTTCTTGCAATGAAATCACAGTCTTTTACCACTGACATGCCTGTGTAATTATCAGGTTATGAAAACAGACTATAGATGAAAGTGAAATGGAAGAAGAGGAATAAATGTGCTGGTTGCATGAGTGCTATCAACAAATAACTGTTAGTCTTCATTTTTACCAGAAAAAAGAATTTGTAAAAGACTTCCCCAGTACATGAAGGGTGTTCTTTAAAAAAAGTGGGCTACTTTTAGCACCTCCTATATCAGAAATTCTATTATGTTTCTCTTCATCAAGAAATAATACAAAGATGAATTTTCTCTCCATTTCTGTTCTTTGTCTCACTACATATTGTTCATAAATAAATGATACAGTACAACCTTTCTATAAGGCTTAATCCCAAACAGGATATAAAGCATGCATAGACTGAGCATACAGCAGCTTTGTAAGAAGTTGAGAACACTGAGAAGCATTTGAGTACCTTGAAAACAGAGGGCAAACATATGATCTCAGTCACATTACTTGTGGTTGCAGCAGTTGAACAGATCAATATGATGGGAGAAGGTGTTTCACCAGAGGTGCAATGATAGAAGGATCAGCATGATAGAAGGGTTCTATAAAGGAAGGGAAGAAGATTGCTTACCATATTGGATTCCAGGTTCACAGGGGAAAGCTCCACACTTTGTCCAGAAAGAGATCCTTCCCCAGTGCCACTCAGTCCTTAAATGGAGTCTAAGAGAATTGGAGCCAGGCTCCACATATTATTCTTTCAGCTGTACCTACCTAAACACTGTTTCAGCAATTCAGTACCAGGAGTAGATTTAGTGATCTAGACTTAAACACCAATTTGCTGTCATCTCAGTTCATACTTTATTATTAGGCATAGATGCACAGCCAGAAGGAGCCTTTAGGTGGAACTCAGCATGATATCAGGTTGAAGACTGGGATAGAAATGGAAAAGCCAACAAAAACTCCTATTTCTCTGCATTTTTCAGCTAAACTAGTATCTTGTGGCCAGAAAATCAAAGGTAATAATTAGATATGAAAGCAAAACACAAACATCTGGATTAAATATTGATACACACGGACGACCAGTCAAACTTTCATTACTTGTAAACAAGCCAAAATTTTACCTTGGTGTTCATAGTTGTGGAAAAGAATTGTTGTGGCAATGTGTTCTGTATTATATAGATAACTAATGTGATATGGGTCAAGGAATTGCTGTGTGTTATATTTAGCCAGTATGAAGACAGAAGTTTTAGCATTAATCATTGATGTAAGAAGGGCCAGACTTCACAATTGCAAAAGACAGACATGATTTGAGATCTGTGCTCATTTCTGGATCTGTTTTCAACTTTGAGCTGCTTTATTTCTTTCTCTTGTTTTGAGATTTTCTCTTGGGGATTGCCATAAATTAGATATCTTGATGTTAATTTTAGCCAAAGGACATGAGAAAAGATGTAAATTATCATAAAATAGGTAATTATCCTTCATGCACTCCCTGATTATTCCTTTTTAATTGAATGGTCTAGCTAAAGGAAAGACCACAGTAAATGGAATAAAAAAAACCATAATACTCTGCACATGTATTGTACTTTGGATCATCAAAGTGTTACATAAATTAGCTAATTAATGTAATAAATTTTTGAATGCTTTTTTTTCAGATAGGACATATTTTAAGAAAGACAGTATCAGCACACAGTTTGATTATCTATGTCAGTGTTCATTAAGTAAGAAATAATAGAAAATGATGCAAAGATCTCATGTAAAATCAGGATGGAATAAACATCCTTTGGGTTAATTTTGGTTTTGTTTCAATTTAGTTAACAAAAATTTCCAAGCACACAAATATGAATCCAGAGCACTCATGCATTTTATGGAAAGTAGTATGCAGGTTTGATGTCAGCATTTAGAACACAAATTATTCACTGTTAATTATGGTGTTTTATTTTGTTGTTGTATTTTTCGTTAGTTTTGCCTTTATTATTTGTTAATTCTTTGTCTACATATCTTTTCTGTGAACTCATTTCTTACTAGGGCCTCAAACCTGTTATGGGTCAGGATGTTTTTCTCTTCATTTGGGACCACAAAGAGTTTGAGCTTCCTTATGTGTACCTTTACACTGTATCCTGATAATTACTGATGGGGAAAATTCTCTGTAGTACAGAACTACTGTGTCATCAATAGCATGGACAACATACTGTTGTTCTCATATAAAGTTCCTATTTATGTCAATGAGAGTTTTGGGCTTAACTGAATTAGCATTCAGTCAGAAACACTGTAACCGTTTTCCTGTTCATTAAATTCCTCAGAAGTCCTGTGACTGTTCAGTAGTCTTCATCATAATTTCTGTTCTTTGTCCCACATTTATATTTTGTACTATCAAATTTACAATAAAAAGCTTCAATAAATATGTAACAACTGCTTTGATTTTATCAAATTTAAACAACTACTTTGGTATGCAGAAAGCACAGAGTGGAGCAATGACTCTAGGCTTGCTTGCAGAAGAAAGTACTTAGGAAATATAGGCTTACATCCTTATGTCAGTTGTACAGGCACATATTTTAGTAAAGCCTATAATATCATTTGCATTTCTGTGACTCATCCAGTTGATCCTACACTGTTTGTGCTTTTTAAAATTGGCCATCATTGAAACACATACCTGATGAGTTACACTGTTCTTTAAGTCCAGCTATTCAGGTATCTTTGAGGATCTGAGTAGAAAATAGTTTTATTTTTCTGTGATATTCTGAAAATGAGATATTCTACTCAATAGAAGGTTCATGAAATTCTTGAAAAAATTGCCATTGATGCCTACTTGCTTAGAAGCAGGAAGCCAGATTTGGCAGTAGGAACATTACTTCATGAGTTATTTTGCTAATAACTATAAAATATACCTCAATAAAGTCCTCCATTTTGTTAACATCTGTCACATTTTAAAATCATAGAACAGGTTTTCCAATCATGACACTTCATTTGTAAAATGTTGCAATAGTGATATCAATCATCTCAAATCAAAAAAAGTTTGAACTTCGTGAATTGTGTAAGCAATTGAATTGCTTAGTTCAGAGATATTTAATATGTGTACATGATTTATGTGTAACACATGCACTTGTAGGGATATAAAACAGGTATCCAAGCGTAGTTTTGCTATAAAAATACAAGCAGAAAAGTAGTAAGTTGCAAGCAAAGCAAGCACTCTCTCCTCCTCAACCACATTTTTTTGTAAAAAGATGCAGGTGTTCACCACATGAGAAGAGAAGGAATGAAAATGTTAGGAATGCTCTATATGCAATAAATTTAATGCAATGTTCATGGGCACATCTGTTATATATTGAAGTGTTTTTACTAGCAAATTTAAGGTATGAAGGAAGATAAAAGTACTACAGCTAAAAATGGGGAAATGAGTTTACATGAAACAATGTGAAGATTTTCTGTTTTCAGTGAACACAGATCAATTTTAAAGCTAGTGACAAAGTAGGGTAATTCTAGAAAGATGTACATTATTAAAGAATCATAAAGAAAAGACCTCTGAGATCATTCAATCCAACCATCAGCCATCTTTACCATGCCCACTAACTGTATCCCTCAGTATCACATCCACAGATTCTGTGAACACCTCCAGGGACAGTGCCTCCACCACCTGGTGCAACTTAAGGTCATTACCTCTCATCCTATGATTTAACTGATTCAAACTGATCCCTTATATTGGAGATTTTATCTTGCACACAGGTTTGGTACCAGCAGGCAAGAATTATCTGAAAATTCTTTCATTAACTCTATTAAAAGCCACCTAATTTTTTCTATTTATTTATTTTTTTTCTCCAGTGTCCTCCCTGTCTCCCCCCATAGGTATCGCCTTTAGTTTTTGAAGCCTGGTATTATTCTTACCATTATTTGAAAAGGCATACTATAGACAAAGTAATGTGACCTCCTAAAATATGGCCAATGCCAAAAATGATACTTTGATTTAAAAGCTATGGATGAATAATATAAAACTGTGTACAATTAACGAATGTACAGTTAGAAGAGTGGTGTGGTTAGAATAGCATTTTACAGGTTTCTAGCTAGAAAGTTCCCTGTGATAGAAAGAGACAATCAAAAATTAAATACTCACCTGTATCCTAGACTCAGAGTAGAAAACCGCAAAAAGGAGAGATCTCCAGAAAGAGATCCTTACCTAGGAGCAGTCAGCCCTTAAATAGGGTCTAGGAGAGGTGGAGCCAGGCTCCACCCTTTCTGGTCACACAGGTGAATTTCCTTCACCTGTGCTCCCACGGCTGACCTAGTCCTTGCCTCAGGTGATCAATCAGTGGTTCAAGCTGTTACTCAACAGTTCCCATACAAACTGCAATGATTTTTATTTTCTTTTTCTTTCGCACAGATTAGAAACTCCATGAAACAGTTTAATTACTAATTCTTAAAACTGGCAGTTGATAGAAATTTTTTCTTTAAATTTGACAGATTTTGAATTAGATCCAGAGTTAAAAGCCACATTGCACTCATTCTCTCTGAAACTCCTACAACTTACTTCAATAGAGAAAAGTGAAATTTTTATTTCATGTGAAGAATTGCTCCTAGTTTGGTACCAGAATTTATCCATCCTTTTCTTTATGTATGAATTCTAAAAAAGTAACCCCAAAATAACTAGTAGAAACGTACAGAGAAACATGCTCATGGATTTCAGGCTCTTTTCCAAGTACTTCAAACACATAAGGACAACAGACAATTCTTTGACCTATTCTGTGAACGTACATAGCTGAAGTCTGAAAGGTATGCTAACAGAATATTCCTGTAGTTTTCTAGAAGAAAGAACTCCTTATGATCCCAGGTTTTTACATTTTCATATTATGTAGATTGAGTATTTTTATAGGCTAAGGTGACTGATGATAGCTGAGTCTCAAGGTTGGAATGAATCTGATTGTCTGTGAATTGGTAGAGAAATGAATACTCAATTGTCGCTTACATTGTTGGCATTGCTTAGATGAAAATCAACTAAAGCTTTGAAGCAGTTAATAATCTTGAGAATGGTCACTGAATGATAATATTGGCAAAATTGAAATGATAAATCAAAATACAATAGAAGAAAACAAAATAATAATAAAAAGCTGGATACTGTCTTTCTTATCAGTTTCATTTTGATTGTTTAGTTCTGAAAGGCGATGAAATGAAATGATCTCTCTTGCAATGGAGAAAATGTCTCAGTCACCACCTACAGGCTGAGGTCACACTGAATGTGATAGACCATCATAGGGAAGCCCATTCCTTTAGGGAAACTGTTGTATCCATACTGTATTTCATAAGGTTTTACGTGGCAAATGTGAGTTTGTTGTAAAACTGGATATGTGTGAAGCAATCCTGATTTAGATACGTCTGCCCCAAAAATGAGGTATGAGATATACTCTGGTCTTCAGTGAGACAGTGTGTATGCTCACGTACGAACCAGTGAGGAGTTAATATTGATTTGGGATGATACATCTGTACACTGTATTGCAAATTCATGTAGGCTTACTGATTTAGCTTTAATATATTGGTTTGAAAGTCGCAATGATTTAGGAGTAATTAAAAAACCTAAGCTATACGAGCAGTATGGATATGTATGTGAGGTAATCACACACTCTTCCAGTTTAATTTGCCCAGAATTTGAATCAACACCAGCCCTTTAGATAAAGATCTGATCTCAGTCTTTGTGATAGATTAGTCCACAGAGAGGCAAATATTCTGTGATTCATAACCCTGTCAAGTTCTTTAATGTTTTGGAAGGCCAACTGTAAAATTATAACAGGATACTCAATATTGAAAGGCTACTTAAATGATTTTACGATGGTGGAAAAAGTGCTGAATATAATAACAAATGTTTAAAATAAAAGCTGTTTTAATTGGTTTACCAAGATGTTTTGAAAATGAAAGTAAGGCACTGCACTCTTTAAGTGCTTCTATCTAGTAACAACCCCTTACTCTCTACTTTGTAAGTTACTGAAATGCATGCTAAATGACTTGTAGTATTCCAGAGATAGTGCTTGGACTTAAGAGAGGAAAGAGCTATTGTATATGCTGAAAGCCTCTTTTTTCTTTTTTTTTTTCTTTTTTTTTTTTCTTTTTTTTTTTCTTTTTTTTTGTTTGCTTTTTTTTGAAGGTTGATCCATTTGTTAGAATTTTTGCTTATGGAAATTGCTAGAACCATTGACACATCTGCTATATGGGGAACAATGTTTAGGAGCAGTATGCACAATTTAATGGTAATAACTGCAGTGAATTACTGTGCACTAGAATATCTTCCAAGTCTTGTATCTTTCATCACACACCTTTTTTGTGCTCAGTAATCCCTAAACTTACATAATACAGAGAAAATGGCATTCAAAGTGATCTTTATGAACGTTTTTTGTGTTTCATAGCTTGAAGATAAGAGCTTCTGTCTGCTGTGGAAAGTCTCTGTCAACAGAATCTGCTTGATCAAAGCATCCTTTGTCAGTTATTAGTAGAAGGAGTGAAAATCCACTAAATTGTGATTCTCTGTTATCTGTAGCATTTTCAGCTTGCAGCTTTTGCAATTTTCATGCTTTCGAAATTGTAACAATAGTTTAACATTTCAAATATGTTTTTGGCATGCAGCTAGGAGAATATCAGGGGAAGTGTTTGTTTCTTTTCTTTAGAGAATAATTGAGGGTGTTTTTTTTTTTTTTTTTTTCTTTTCTTTTTTTTTTTTTTTTTTTCTTTTCTTCCTTATTCTTTTCTATTCTCCATCATTTCCAGTTTCTGGACTTCTACAGTATGCCGATATAAGCTATTAACCATCATTGTTGAATGGGTCCCTGCTTAGCTCTTCTGGTAAACTAAGCTGCTGTCACATTTGGGGCACTGTAAAAAATAAGCTAAGAAAAACTGAAACACTTTCACTGTAAAAGCAAATGATTCCTATAGACGCAATTGAATGACACGAAAAAAATGAGTATGAGTTAATGTTGGACTGTTTGTTTACATCCTCCTGTTTCTGTAAAAAGGTACCCTTCCAGTATCCTCTCATCTTTTCTAAGTTATTCACTCTTCATTTTAAAAATCTGAATACAGTGTATTTCCCCCTTTCTGTTTCCAATATTTTTAAACAGTTGAATCACTCAAGTGACTGATTTCCTCCACTATGCTTCATTAAGTAATTGAGTCAAATTGATTCAAAATAAAGAGACACACTTTATTTCACAATGATTGGTTTGAATCAACATTTACCTTTTTTTCCTATTGCCTCTTTATCACACACTTCTTCTCTTCAATGTTCGCGGAGTTCTTTCATTGTCTTTAGCAAGGCAAGTAGTGATCATAGGCATTGTTCAGATATATCTGCAAAGAATACTGTGTCAGAACCTTTGTTCTTCTAGATGGTGATTAGAGCTGTTTTTAAAATCCTACTTACTTTCACATCACTCAAGAAAAATATCTCCAAGCTCTTTTTTTCCAGATTACCTAGGAAGGTTTTCAGAGAAGAAAGAAAAAGAAAAAAATAATAATAAAAAAGAGAGAGAAAAAAGAAAATGAAAAAGAGGGAAGGAATTAATAATACACTGAAAAATATGCAGAAGCACAAAAATGTTTGTCAGAGAATAAAATTTGTAAGTCCTCTAAAAAAAGTCTACCAAACTGTACAAAAAAACCCCAAAAAACAAACAAACAAAAAACCTAGCTTCATTTTTAGTGGATAATAGAAAATATATGGGGAAAAATAAGAGAAAAATCTATTCAGTTTTTTCCATTGAAAAAAACTGGAGAAGATAGTGACCAAAGTAAAAGAAAAAAAAAAAGTGAAGGCATTCATCAAAAATGTTTTCACACAAAATATATAATCAGGTCTTTTTTCAATACCTTTCTTTATGTTTACGATTCACTGATTAACATTTTAAACCACTGAGAGTTTTAACTGGACGCTGAATGCCTGAAAATAGGAGGATGTATCACTGTAATCACTGATTCCAGATGAATTCCTGAACTTCAGGCCTTCATTAGCATATCAGTTATATTATCCCTGACATTAAATTGCAACAGATGATAGTAATCAAGAAACAAATAATAAACCTGAAACCTGTGTATCTGTGACACTTCCTCTTCTGATAGCTGCTGGCAACAGCAGGTTCCTTTAATAGGAAAAGTATACTTCTAAAATGTCAGTGATTGCAATCAGATTTTCTTTGAATGTATTTGCTTAATATAGCAAGAGGAAAAGAAAATAAAAAGTAGAAAATCTGTTTTTATTTTCTCTTTGGTCTGAATTCATCTCAGTATCATTATAAAAACACCAATGCTTCATTGGTTAAGTTGCTCAACCAGATTAATGTTCCAGTACTTTTTCTCAGAGAATAGATCCAGACTTATAGATTGTAATATGGCTAATGATCCATTTCTAGTCTTGCTATTGTTAGAAGATTGCTATTTATAATTTCTTATATGCACAATGTGCATTTTAAAGAATATTACCAAGGGGGGAAATGCTACTGATGCTAATCCTTTAGTATTCAAATAACAAAACCAATCCAGTCACCAGGACTGTAATGATACTATCTCATGCAAACAAAAGCAATTCTGTACTATGAAAATATGTATAATCACTGTCTGTCTTGTGGTTTTCTTTACTATATCTTGATTTTTCTCATTTTTGGGAGGTTAGATTTATTTCATACTGAAAATCCAAGAAACTCATTTTCGGCGTGTGAGAATATTCCTGTGTACACAATTTAGGCTGAAATGAAGGCACATGTAGGCTTGTTATCACCTGAATTACATGAGTAGCCATCATTTTTAACTTTACCAAAGTCATTTTTAAATAAACTGGCATAAAGAAATTGAGAATTTGTTCTAGACTTCATACCTCAAATCAAAAGGTTTTGATTGTAAAGCTCAGGTTAAATGGTTTTGGGAGACTTTTATAGTAACTATTTTATAACAGCGAAAAGTATGGATAACTTCAATTTTTTTAAAATTTAATTCTTCGCAGATAAAGCTATTGTAAATTCATAGACATTCATATGAATGAAGCATGTGGATAAATATTTATTTTTGGACATTCATAGTCTGGAAGATGCCATTTAATTGGAAGAATTGTTTACCCACTGGTGGGGATGAAGTAAACAGAGTGTCTACTCTTCACTGAACTATAAGAATGTCTGAAAGGCAGTAAGAATAAGCCAAGAAGAGGTGGTCAAAGTGTGATTCAATGAAACTTGCTAAGCATAGTTAGTTTGATACTGAGCATGAGCATATCTTCCAGATGCTTATCAGTAAGGCTTTTGTTTTTTGTGTTTTGTTTATTTTTTGTATTTTATTTGTGTGTGTGTGTGTCTGTGTGTAAGGCATTTTGTGGCAAGCTCTGTTTATTGATCCCATTCCACAGAGCAAGCGAGAATACTGAACTGATTATTCTAGAATCCCATCAGCTTGTGTTTTTGCTGTGGATTTTGGAATGAAGCAAAGCAGAATGAATCCAAAGGTGGACACATACTTTGATGGTGTAAATATCGCTGATTTGTGAAGGGATGCAAGCCAAGCTGCAAAAACGTACTGGGGCTGAAACATGCCTGGTAAAGAAAAAGTCATCACTGGCTCTAGCTCTTTTAAGTTTGTGACTCTTGAAGTCTTTCCCTTTTACAACTGTTTAATGTCCACTGTTATTATTGATGCTACTTTCTGTCCTGTGGTGCAGAAGTTTCATTTGAACAGAACAAACCTCAAAGGGCAGTTGCCCCGAGGACACAGTAGAGTAATAAGATGCAAGCAGAAGAAATATGGAATATGAAAGTAATGGTGACACAATAAACTCCTGTTAGATCAAAGGCAGAGAGGCAGATTGCCCTTAGGACAAGGACACATACTTGCAAAATGGCATACTTTGTAAATGAGATAAAGAATAAAATGGGGAAAAAAAAATTATTCAGTGTGGAGCAAACTGCAGGGAGATCTGATTGGTGGTGTGATTGATTGAAGGAAAGTTACATTGATCAGTTCTGTGCATTAATAGGCTGAAACAGGGAACACAAATTACACTAATGAATAATGTATATAACAAGTTTGCTAGCTTTATGTGTTCACAGGATTTTACAAACATTAAATGATTCACAGAACTGTATTGCAAAGGCTGAGGTCTGTATAGAATCATAGAATCATAGAACTGTAATTGTAGAAATGTGCAGCAGAGACTCTGAAGGTTATCTAGATTATTTTTCCGTAGGAGGCAGAATCAATCATACCCAGATTACACCAGCAACATTTCTATAGTTTTATTAATTATATCTAATACGTCCAGGGAAGGAGATTCTGTAGCCACCTTAGGTTGCTATTCACAACTTTCACTGTTATAGTTAGAATGCTTTTCCTAATACAGGCTTTATTGTGTGTTGTCTTTAATGAAGACAATCTATTTTCCTTAAATGTCCTAAATAATATAAATAAATATTACTCTTACTTGGATGAAAAATTGGCTGAGTAAAACGAGTCAACAAGGAAGGTGGATTTAGTTCAAAGACATGGAAGCAGCACTTTGCTCAGTTACTTAATATAAAAATGTGTGCCAGAATAGGTCTTAATGTACATACTTTTAATTACTCTCCTTAAGACTTTTATATACTTGTGAGCATGATCTGACACAATAATATATAGTAAGTGTACAGTCAACAAATGTACAGTTGGAATGGTGTGGTTAGTATGGTATTTTACAGGTGTCATTGTTTGAAATATTATTGTGGTGGAAAAAAGACAGTTGAAGAAATGCTCATCTATATCCAAGGATCTAGGCTTACAGTGGAAAACTCCAAAAAGGAGAGATCTCCAGAAAAAGACCCTCGCCCGGTGGGAGTGAGCCCTAAATGGGATCAAGGAAAGGTGGAGCCAGGCTCCCACAGGAATCTCTTTCACCTGTGCTCCCATGGCTGACGCAGTCCTTGCCTCAGGTGATCAATCAGTGGTTCAGGCCATGACTCCATAGTTCCCATACAGACTTTACTTATGATTCAAGGAACATAATACATGGATGATATATGAAGAAGCCTTACGCTGAACATGCAATATATGATGAATTCACTGTCTTCCTTCACAAAGCAGAATCTACTGTATATAGATGGAGTAAAAGATTTTTTCTTAGGATTAGCCTAAAATAATCAATGAGTGAACAAGAGTAGAGATTCTGCCCCAGATAGTTCAAGGACTCTTACACTCAGAATTCTTGTCTCCCATCACAAAGTCACTGCTGGAGCCTCTGACTCCGGCACATAAAATAAAGGTATGTAAGTCATACAGCTTTATTTTGTCCTACTGTGCATGTATCAAACATGATGATCTAATAACAATTAGGGGCTTCAGTCTTTAGATCACTTAATCTCTTTGGTGCCTATACTTGTAGTTATCAAAAAGTAAGATTTTTTCTATTCTGTAATTTGTAGAGAGAATAGACTTTTTAAACATTATTTTTATTATCCTTTCTTCCTTTATTGTCTTGCCTTGAAAAATGCAGCCCTTCACTAATGACTTACGAACATTCAGCAGTTCAGGCTATGCAATCATAGGGAGGAGAACTTTTTTCTGACAATAAATCCATGAACAAAATCAAAAGTGGACAGGTAAAATGAAGCTTGCTCATATCCAGTCTTTGAATACTGAAAAGTGTATTTCACTCCATACAGCACATAGCTACCAAAATAGATTATATCAGAAAGAATAAAAATATTGTTCACTTCAGTGTTTTCTGTCTGTAAAAAGTGGTGGTAGGAGAGGTGGCTGCTTCATATGAAAAATCACATTTAGACTTAGAAAGTCTCATGACAAGAAAAAAAAAAAGAAAAGTGCTGACAATAATATTTTGTAACTATATTTATTTTTTCAACTCTCCTGAAATATATTTCTTTTCCTGTGAGTGTGACCACTGCAGAACCTTATCTGATGCATTAGACAGACTAATTTCTATGTAAGTCTGCCGGTGTGTATTTTTGCATGGAAAAAAATATGGTCACACTGAAACTGTAATACATTTTTTATTTATTAAAAAACATTTGGTTATGTCAGTCTTATTAGCAGAGTCACTAAATCATACTCACTCTTCAGTAAATGTCTGCAATCTCTATGCCCTCAATTAGCTTCCTAAAATACTTGTATCTACTGGAATAGAGTGGGACTACTGTGCCATTTGTTTTATTAATATTCAGAATCAAATATATCAAATTGTGTGTACTGTCATTTTAAGTCATGCAAAAACATATAATTACACGGTATATATAAGATAAAATTCTTTACAGTGCAAAGTTTTCAGCAGTTTTCATCTGCTGAGCACAGAAGCAAAGCAATTTCAGTTGCTCATCTGAAATTTAAGTAAAGAAGTAGAAATGATTTTAGGACCCCACAGCAAACGACATAGTCATCAGCACCATCAATTTGCAATGGACTCTCCCTGAGTCCATTATAGCTACATATATAATCAAGAAACTGGATCAAGATGAATTTTTCTTCCACCTGTGATCAACTATCCATCTGGACATATATTTATATCACGAATCAACCATTTCTTATCCCATGACAATGCACACAAATTTGACAGTTTCTGTTCAAGTCAAATATAAGCATAGTAAATGGTCCTTCCAGCCTTTAGGTACCTTAGTAGAGAATTAAAAATCACAGTTCTATGCTAATAGTCTTTCTTAGTGCTGAAGAAATAGGAAATAAACTTGCCTCAGCTACTGTTCTTCCCAAATTTATACTACATTCCCAATCTTTGAAGTTGTCACAGCATCAGTGACAACTTCATCACAGTTGACCCATCAATCAGAAACTATTACACAACAATGTGATGATGTATGTTTGATGAAGTTTAAAGTTCTTTTAACTAGAGAAAGAGTTGGGCTATGGTAGAATATAATTTCAGTCTTTTTGTCCAGAATGGAGACCTTATCCAATGTTTGTTTCTCAGCATTCACAATTTTAAATGTTTGTACAACTTGCGTATAATTTTCTCAGCTGTATTTTTCCGAGACTTTGAAGGCAAGAGTTTTGGAACCATGTATTATATTGGTGCATAAGCTCCACCTGGCACCACAAGGTGTTAGCCTCAACTCCTGTTTCTTGGCGTTATTAAGATGGCATCCAAGGTGATGATAACATTCTGTGATATTGCCTGGGCCAGGGGAACCTCTTCTTGTTCTCTTCTCTTAAAATTTATTCTGAGTTTGAGAGTGTCCCCGGTGTCAGGTGTTAACAGATTGCTGACAGATTGCACTAGGCAAACATGCATTTCTCTCAGAATGACACTTTCTCTGACTCCAGCACATAAAATGGTTGAATTAAGTCAGTTTTGAGCAGCTGGTTGATTTGGGAAGACATTACTAGGCACAATTTATAGTAGACTATAAGGAACACATTAGAGTTTCAAAGCACTGCTAGCAATCTTATACAACTGAATCTGGTTTCATTTCTCAGCCACTATTTACCACAGTGCCTTATGAATAGGCAGAAGAGAAACTAATTTGTGCCTTGCTTGCCTTCTCTTGGAGATGCTTAGGTGGTAGAAGCATAGTTTGAACCTGTTACTTTAAAATAAAATTCCATTTGATGTTACAAATGCTTTAGAAGTGTAGTCCTAGCAGTTTGCTAGATGCCCTTAAAGCCCTTCCAGGTTGACATATTTAAGTAGAGGCAGCTTAATTCTCCAAATAAATATACAAGGGGAAAAAAAGTCAGCTGGTGTTTGACAATAAGATAATACAAGTTGTATGACTCCTTTCAGCCTGCTCAATTATTATGAAGGCCAGGGATTATTTAACACACTTAAGAGTTGTTAATTTTCATAGCAGTATCTTGCAGACAGCCTAAATTAAAACCGACTGCTGCTGTGCTTTTGCTTTGGATAATCTCTCATTTAGGTGCTCTGGATTTCCAGACAAGTTCATTAAGCACAAACAGACAGAACTGCGGAATTTACACATGCAAAATATTGCCAAGCAGATGTCAGAGTTTGCTGTACTGGGCCGTGCCAACGCTGCGTTCTTCTTCTATTTGCGTATCACCTCATGTTTTCTGGTATTATGCTAATTGCTGCTATATATAGTATTTGGCCACTTGCTATCAGAGTTTAAAATAATGTTATGCCATTTTATTTTGAAATGTGGAATAATTTATTAAGAAGTAGTCAAGTAGATGCATTTATAAATAAATGCAAAAATGGCTGACTTTTGATGGAACAGTCAGGCAAAACTCAATGTTGCGCATGTAAGGAACTGACCCAGAACCTGATTCAGTCCTTATTCACTATTCTGTTTGCAAATAACTATCTCTTCTCTTTCTGAAAACTCACAGGCCATTAAGTAGATTTAACTGAAAAATCAAGAGAAGTTGCATATCAGTAATATTCATAGTTTTGCTAAATTTGTATACTACTTTGCATTAGATCCTAGAAAGTCTGGCTTGCTGTAAAATATGCATAATGTCATGTTAACTGAATAGTAAGATAAAATATAAGGAAAATCGTGATTAGATTTCAAGGTAGAATGCTATTGGCTTTTGCAAGTAGTATCTAGCTTATGGTAAAAGAGGAATGGTAAAGAGAAAACAATAAGGAAGACATGTCTAAGAGAAAAGGGTTATTTTTGACAAAATGTTGAGATTCTCAATAGGTATTGGTTCTGACAGTGGGGTAGGAGGATTCCTTTGAAGGAACTGAAATAATTGAATACTAGCATCTACATCTTGCAGAGAATATATAATCCAGCATTATTTTCTGTCTTCTAAATTTTGGCAGGTTGTCTGAAAGGTTATTTTTTTAATTTATTTTTGTTTTAATTAGCCATTAGTAATCAAACATATACCTAAATATATCTATTTATAAACACAGGAAAAGTTCCAGAGAAGGACTGAATAGTCTGATGTCACCAACTTGAAAAGCACAAGAAGAAATATAATATTGGAAGAACCACAGGAAATATTTGCTAAAGACAAGAATCGATTGAGAACATGAGCAAATATTTTCAAAATATCTGTAATACAGATATAGATCTTGTCCAAACAGGAGCATGACAGAAGAGGACAGGATGATATAAATAGTCTGAATTCATTTTCCAACAGCTTAGATTTTTGAGATAAGTTTTTAGAGTCAAATATTTATATTGAACTTCACATTTATAGATCACAATCACATCTGCCCACTAACTAGAAACTAAAGTAATTTAATTGTATGGATATATTCATATACAGACACAGATATATAAATATCTGTAGATGCATAAACATGTATATATATGTACACAATTATTTGTCATTTTGAAAGAAAAATCACTAGATTTTTGCAGACATCTGAGAAAGTTGTTACCAAACTTGAATTCTGAAACTTAAGACCCCTACAAAATTTGCTTCAGCTGGGCTTTGAGCCCAAAAAGAATGATTTTAAATACGGCAAAATACTTAAATTTAAGATCTAATTTGAAAATCTTCAAATGTGTTATATTAAGAGTTCATGATTTCATGTCAAGGCAATTTTTTTTTCTTTTTCATGTTGGATGACAAACTGAGAATCTGAAAAGAATCTGTTCTGAAAAAACTGACATTAAGATCTTCTGTGGCTTTTTAAAAAAGTTTAAATTCAACCACAAACCTAACACACAAATTACTGTAATTATAGCATTATTTTGTTATGTTTGAGCAGTCACTCAAATTGCTGTATACATAACATGAAATTCTCATCTGAGTAATTTTTGATGAAACATTTCAATATGTGATAAGTTCCTTTACCCTCAGATGTACAGCCTCCTTTTTATGTATTTGTTCCTACCTTCTTTTTTCATCCAAGTCATCCATTTTAAATTAATATAACGTGTTCATCACTCAAAACAACAAACGTATTAAAAATGCTCTGCTTTTTCAATTGAGATTTCATAGAATCATATAATCATAGAATGGCCCAGATTGAATTGGCACTAAAAGCCCACCCAGTCCCAATCCCCTGCCATAGGCAGGGCTGCCACTCATTAGATCAAGCTGCCCAGGGCCCCATCCAACCTGGCTTTGAAATGATTTGGTCGTACTTTTGAATAAGGAGTAAGGCAAATAGTGTTCTTCAAATATAAGAGAAAGCAAAAAGTCAGATGTTGGGGGACAAGAATAGTGATCAATTAGCATTGTCAGTGTAAGTTAAATGGTAGCAACACTACCTGAACAAATAGAAAAATATAGTCCCAATAACACAGAGAAATTCAAATAAAATCACTGGAAAGCAATTTCATGTTTTGTAATTATGGTCAAGATTATAGAGTATCTATATTATTGAATTTAGTTTTTACTAATAGTTTCTTCCTTTAAGCCTTTCTGTCGTCTGATATGTCACTTTGGCCATTTGCTGGTAAATTTTGAAATAGTCTCTCTGACAAAGAGTATGGTAAAAATCTGTCAAAATTAGTATTACTATGTGTCTGCTTTCTCTAAAGTGCTGACATAATAGTGCATTATAACTTCTTTCTTTAACACGGCAAGGGAATCTGGAGTTGTTAGAATATATATTTTTTAATGTTTTAAAGACCTGACACGTTTGGCCCCATTAGAGCATTCATAAAAATCTCAATCAGAACACTTCTTTCTTGCCATATTGTTTGGTTAACCTTGAATGAGTCTATTTACTGAATGCTTTTAGTGTTTACTGATTATGGGGAAAATTGTCAGCTATACTGTTGAAAAATTGATTGAATTTGGAGTGAGCAGCAGAACAAGGTCCTGTGGGACAAACAACGCATTTGTTTGTATTTATTTTCAAACATTACATTCTGTCTATGGTCTTGGAAGAACTTTACATCAGAACTTTACATCAAAACTGTGATCTGAATCTATGACAGATTCACGTGAAGGAAAGTTGATGGTGAAATACTGAGCTCAGTGCTAATAAAAACTCTTAATAACCATAATGCGATGTGAATCCATCAAGACACTGATAGTCATAGCACTTTTTAGTGCACAGCTCTGTAATCTTTGTAATAACATTCAGTAGCTTCCTTCCTTGTCAATCTGGTTAACAGCTTGAAGGGGATAGAGTTTAAACTAGGTTAGATCTATTTCCTCCCTCTATGAGAAGGCTTTTTCTCCCTCCTTATTTAAAAATATGTATATCACTTAGTTTTAGTAGTAAATCTCTGTCAAAATAGAAGGAGATCTTCAACTGTAAGGAGCTGTCTTTTGGAATCCTAACTGGAGACCAAGACTTGCAGCGTACGTCATACTGACAAGAGAATTTATGTTTGCAGATTCTTTTATGGTTTCTAGTCTTGGGAAGAACTCTCAGAATTTTTTCTTCTTAATGCATATTGAGCTTATCATCACTCCTACAAGCAAATAAGGGTAAGACTTCTTCAGAAAAAAATGAGGATATTCTCAGTGAGTCTGGCAAACAGGTTTTTCATTATATTTGTTAAATATTTCAAATATTTGTATTTATACAGATATTTCAAATATTTACATATGTTTTCAAAGTATTACAGAATTGTAGAGTTTGAAATGGACCTCCAGAGAACATTGAGTCCAACTCCAAATTTTAATTGATCTTTTTTCAAAATTTTGCTGCAAATTCCTCTCCATGGAAAATTTACATTACATTGTACTGGAATTCTAACTTGAAATTAGAATTTCATGTCACAACCTACAGCTAACTATTACTTTTTCACACATTAACATTCAAATTGTGCATTTTCTAAATTATCTGAACGTTTCTGTATTTTTTCTAAGAACACAATTTCATGTGGCTGCAGTTGAAAATCACACAGTTTTGTGGACACCTCTCAAAAAGCACTTTTAGAAATATGTATTAAAAGAGATTAACAAACTAAGTTTTGGAAATTTTATTTTCAGAACCTTAATTTCTAGAATGTTTTGTCTGCAGTGAACCAACAGGACTGACTGGACATGACTTCACGAAGTTAGCATATAAGGATAACAAAAGATAGAATGGAACATTTCCTCTTTTATGGACATCATACTTGAAGGGTCATAATGGTCTTCATCACACTCTCCTTTTATTTCACCTGTGAAGGAAATCAGGATTATACTCAAAAGAAAGGTGAAGTTGCAATGTATTTTGTCTCCATGCAGATAAATGTTCCTATCTCACATCTCTAATTTTTCCAAATGAATGTTTGAGGCTTTTCAATGGCATCTTCTGTGAGGATTTGGCAGTAGTTGTTGAAGAGCAGCTGGCTCAAGAATCACTCTGGATAAAACAAGTGATACGATCCTGGCTAGAGGAGATCTGGCATATCTGCTGCTGCCTGATATTTGATACTTGGATACTCCAGGGCTTTGGTCCTCGTAATTCTTGGATGATCAGTTTTCAGCAGTTGCCAGGATTACCTTCCCTCATTTGCATGAGGTAAGGGGATTATCATTTTATTTCTGAAGAACACTTTGTCACTTTAAGGCTTTGCCACCTGCACAGTGTCCTACTTTAAACTACTTCTTACATTCATTTGGAAACAACACTTCTTGCATATAAGAAAGCTCTTATCAGTGTGGAAGATAGGCGAAGTAGATGTTCCAAAGCAAAATGCAGCAGTTTTACAGTTTCCGAATGCTGGTTGTAATATTTATGGTATAAATATCTTGAGGCCTCTTCCTTTGAGAAATAAACTTTTCACAACAAATTATCAATTTGTTGCTCAATTCAGTGGTTTTCTGCCTCTATCAGTGTGGAAAGATTTACAACATTTCTTTTTTCTTTGACTCAAAATGAAGATATTTTTTTTTTTTTAATCCCTTACTATTGACTTATTTTGATTTTTATTCCCTTTTCTCCATTTTTCTTGATCACTTGCCAAACTTGCATAAATTGAATTTTTTTTTCCTTGTAATTTCAGTCTTTACTTTTATCTTTGGGAATAAGAAGAATTTGTGTTAATTAACACCAACCTGGTAATAGGCACTCCCTTACAACTGTAATGCAAGTGGTTTAAAACTATGATGTTATCATAGCATGGACAACTAAACAGAAGGCTTTTTCAGTACAATAGAGGTATTTCAAATAAGTTTTTCCTTGCTGAATCATTAGTTTTGTAACTTCTTCCTCTGAATCAGTGAGGATATGTTTGCCTTCAGGGTATGCTTCAAGGATCACCATTTAAAGCAGGCTACGGGGAAAGAACTTGCTTGAAGAGTGTATTTTTGATGGAGTTATCATTTCTCACACCCCGATTTTAGGAAAAAAAAAAACCAACAAAACTCACCAACATTCATTTATTCTTTCTTTATGCAGTGATGGGTGATAATTTTGAATCACGCATCCACTTCAATTTTATTTTTTTAATGAACTCGTTATAAATAGGCACAGCTATAACAAGTGAAGTCAATAAATACTGTCTCCATTTTATTTCATTTAAATAACAAAACATTGTGACTACACAAGCAAGTTTAAAATAAACGAGATAGAAACCTCTCATTCTTTAATTATAATAATATGAGTGTTATGATTGTCATCAGAAATGCTCATACAAATACTTTTTAATTGTTCCTCAACATGGTAAATTTACGTCATTTTAATTGCAGATGGCATCTGCTGCTTTTAGAGTATGTGGCCAAAGCAAGTTTCTTCAACTGGTGTATAAATAGATTGTGGTTTTCAGCACGTCTGTATATGTAATGTAACTGGGATGACAAAAGTCCAAGTGCAGTGCGAAGATATTTTTGACTGCCATCTTGTAAAGACGTCTGGTAGAGGAAAGCATAAAATTAGGTCTAGTGTGCTTCTGAGGACTGTTTTTATGAACTTGATATTTACACAAATTAGTCTCATAGGCTATGGAGAGGGGTATTACCTATTCATCTATGTTCATGTAGTCTAATCTACACTTATATAGAGAGATGAAATATTGCACTTTGAGAGTACTAGGCAAGGTTTTGCTGCATTACATACCCTTTATGTCTCTTTATCATAGTAAGGATCCTTGACCATTGCACAGTTTCTTAATTTTACAATCTCACTAGTTGCTCTAGTCGTTGGTGGCACTGGATACTATTGGGAAAAAAAAAAAAAAAATCACCTTAAAAAGGAGAAAAAAAAAAAAAAAAAAAAAAAAAAAAAAAAAAAAAAAAAAAAAAAGGAGAAAGTGAAAGAGGAAGAGGTAGAAGTAAAAACTGTTAGCATTTCCCAAGCACTGTGAAAACCTCAAATGGTGAAAAGGTTGTCTCCTCTTCAAAATCAATTCTCTATAATGAAAGACTTGTTAGATAAATGTAGAGCATTTTTTAATTTGTAGATGCAGTTCCTGAAAAGACACTGTAATCTCCTCTGCAGTAGTGATTATCTGAATTAGTACAGTAAATATCTTTGCAATATCCTTTTACTCCAAGAATCAGTGGTACACATACAGGATGAAATTCTGTTGCTTGGTGTTAACTTTTCACCTAAGTTACGTTATTTTGTTTCCACCACCTGTGTTCACTGGCAGGCATTTGATGGCTGTGATGGCTTCTTTCATGTGCAAATATAAAATGGTTTTCCTGAACATTCATTCATGAGACTTTGAATTTTGACTTCTTGGGCCAGTAGAGGAAAACAAACACTGCGTAAACGTGGATAAAGCTAATTTGTTTAAAGGTTCATATGAATGCAAATGCGAATTCTCTCATTTATTCAAAAAGTTCTACTGAATTAAAAACAAAGTAACAAACTGGTGTTTGCTACAGTCAGAAGGATTAAAAGTAAAACCAGTGAATTCTTGCTCACCATATTCTCATTTATTTCTGTGTTTACTTCTAGTGCTTCTATCACACTTCTATTTAAAATATAGATCTGAACTCTCCAATGGTGTCTGAACAGACTGTCGTACCCTTGCAGAATTTCATTGACCTTTCTGTGCTCAAAATGCTGCCTTCACAGAAGAAACTTCTGGGGTGGGCTTTCAGTCACAGCCTCTGTTCTCATATTCAAACCACACTGTGAGAGAGTTATCTGAATGTGTAGAGATAGTAACTGATAGTACTGAAATGTATTATTTTATTTCTTCACTAGTATGGATGTATGTTTTCTTTCTTCCTTTCTTCCTTCCTTTTTTCCTTTTTTTCCATCTTTTTTAATTTTGCAGGCTTGCTAAAACAGATATCAACAGTATTCATATAAAGCCAAAATAGTGAACAAAGTCAATCTTTCACACCATAGTCACAACTGATCGAAATATAATCAAAGATCCAGTTGCTCAATTTTTTTCCAGAGCAATGGGGGGATGATCTTTTAATAAACTATACAAAAATGTAACTATTGAAAGAAAAGAAAAAAAGAAAATGGAACATATTCTTTCAACAATTTTCATGAAATACTTTGTGCATTTTTTTGTGAAAAGACTAGCTTTCATTAGCTTACACTGAAAGCTTTCACGAGGATTTCCATCTGAATATTTTACATTTAAAAGTAACAGATTTCAGAATTATTCTCATACATTTTCATTTTCTAGTTTAAGTATTGTGCATTCATGAGCCTTGACACTGAAGAAAATATTTGCAGTTCTAATTGAAAACAAGAACATGGAAGAAAGATCAACTGAAAATTCAGTGGCTTTTGATGTGTCTGGCATTTTGTTGTGAATATTTCACAATGGCCCAGAAAGAACAATGCTTAATTTTCTGATCCTGGATTGAATTTATAGCTCTGGCAGTCAGAAAATCATCTCTGGACTTGTAAAACACAAGCATTTTATCCAGAAACCACTGAGAGAGAATAAATATGGAACCGTAGAATGTCACACATTCAGAGATACTTTTAGTCATGTAGTGACTGGCTTGAAAAAAGAGGCACAAATAAATATAAGTTCGATCAAGTGTGAGAAGACAGATTTTCCAAGTGAAAATAAGCATAATCTCTGTACTGGTTCTGAGGCCAATTCCAAGTTCATTATACTGTCAAAGACATTTTGTCCTCACTTTTATAGCAATGTGCTTTGCAGTCAACATAGTTATTGATACAATATATGTTTATGGAGAAACTTCCATTAGAAATAGACCCCTTTACTCCTAATCAATATTTCATTTCTTTTATCAAGTAATCTCATTCAATTTCTTCAATACAACAATACTAACAATACAATCTCTGAAAGACAACACAACAGGAAATAGAGAATTTGGGAGAAGAGAAAGGAAAAAGAAAGCAAGCAAGAGAACAACTTGCTTTGCTCTCATTATTGCTATCCTGTCAAAAAAATGTGCAGAGCCCTCTGTCAGCACATAGATCCATTCTTCTTTGTTCTTTTTAATGATATTCTTATAGAAGTTACATCTAAGTTCCCTATGCGTATCCTTCCCTGACTGTGAATCAGAAGGTATATGAAGATCCATTCATTTACATCATAATTCCGATATCAGCCTTTCCTGTTACCACAGAAACACAGTCCATGACCATGCTTTGTATAAAAAGGAAAATATATGATACCATCAATGATGACAGCTCCCATGATTTAATCCTTGATTTTTGTCATAAAACCTGACCTTTACTTGATCTTACTACTTTACTTGCACATCTGATTTTTAAGACTGCTGATAACTTGGCTTCATTTACTTCCTCAGTCTGTTCTAATACAAATTTACAAGGATCAGAGTTTCCCAAATGCATCAGTTCTCTGTGGCTTTTGTCTGCTAAATAGAATGCTCTATTTTTGCCTAACCAGAAAACTAGTATCTCTAATGCCTCTAATGCTTATCATAAATTATCTTGTCTTTCAGGACTGAAATATAATCACTCTAGAATATTTCCCTTTCTATCCTATTGTTGCTTTGTCTGTCTGTTTAGCCATTTCTACATGTCAGACAAAGCCCACAAAGATCAAGTCCATTCTTATCTTTCAGGGGTGGTTATAGGTCATAGCCATTTGGTTTCCTTTTCAGATGTTTTTTATTTAAGTTCTCCTCATGCTGAGAAATCTGATAAGTGAGTCGTATGTGCTGTTACCAGCATTCTAACTTTTAGAGTTCAGAAAGGCTGGAATTTGTCAGTAAAGATATGAACCCATATATCACCCACTGTTTGAAGGTTAGCAACATAAATCTCTCAATAAAAGAACAAAGGCCTACAAGCATGTTCTCATTCCCTTAGCTTTCAGTGATAAGGAAGCCATTTTCAAAACAACAATTAGGTAAAACCATAAAAATGCATACTGCAATTTTGTTCTTCATAAAATAGAGCCATAATAACCTAGCATTTATATTCGGCAAGAATTGATAAATATCTAAAATCTCGGATTTGCCTCTAATTTTTTTCTTCGACACCTCCCTCCCTCCCCATCCCCCCACACACTCTTATTCCATATACTACATGTTGTCTTTTATTTTGGCTTTTGGACCTTTAACTCTTATTTTACTTCAGGAATTATTTATTACCTAATGGAAAGCACAGTACATTTGAGGCTAACATTTTGGATGAACAAGGATCTCTTTTATAGAAAAATCTATGGCTCTCTCTAGTTTCGATATCATGAGAAGTCTGATGCTGATAATACAGAACATTTCTATTACTCTTTTCAGCTTCCAAATGCTTTGCAAATAAGAATATTTCAGAAATACTGAAAGTAAAGGAGTGATGGTAAATCAAGAGTCAAAGGCTGAAGAGAGATTATTGTTGAATATTGTGGTTCTTCTGTCCCTGGACCAGTTTCCTGTTCCTTTGATGAGATGACCTTTTTCTTTATGGCAGAATCTTAGCTGGGATGAGGCCAGATTTCATGGCAAAGATGCAATGCTTCCCACCAATATGTTTCTGCTTTGGCTGCTACGAACACAGCACTTCAGTTTGGTCTAGTAGCTGATTTTCTCAGCTCATTTGAGAAAAGAAAAAAGGAGAACCTCCTGTCTTAGATACTACTGATTTTGTTTCTGCTTGTTTCTCTAAAAACTGAAGAAGTTTAAGTGGAACACACTTTTTCTGTGTGTTTTAAAAAGACATGATTTTTTTTATCTTAGTGAGGAAGAACAAATTGTATTATGTCCATTGTATCCCTGAACCCAAATGATTAATCAACCCTGATCCCAAATGACTCTTTTCTAGTGTTGCTGGCTCTAGAAAATGGGTCAAATCACTTCATTCAGATTTTCATCCTTAGTAAAGTGGCTGGAAAATTATAACATACTAGATGTGTAAAACATTATATATTATAACTACAATTTTACTATTTATTTTAATGTTTTTATAAGCCAAAAGGAAAATAATTTTTCTGTGAGTGATCTCTATATATTGATATTATAGCTTTGATATTATACCTGTATCAAAGCTTCTTCTTACCTATAATCTGAATTACCACTTATTAGTGGAAACTTCTCATTTCCATAGTCTGAGAGACTAGTTCTCATTTCTTGAATAGTCAAAAGATTAGAAGGCTTTTTTTATTCCTTTCTCTTTTATTTATTTATTTATTCTTTATTTTTTTTTTTTTTTGTAAATGAAGAAAGGGGAAGGTGGGAAAGCAGATTTCTTTGAATGCTGCAGTGTCAGCACTGGTCACAGTAATGGGCAATCTAAGCTGCACCATAAGATAATAAATAACAGGAGATAAAAAATATGAATAGCTGAAAAAAACCTAGCTAGCTGAGAGATAGGAAAAAAATGTAGAATACATGATTATGACAACCGCCAGCATCATCCTGACTGCAAATAAATGAGCTAATTTACATGGGATTTTTATTTATGAATTCAAGACTGTGGCTGAGCTATACTAGGAATGCAGCCAGGAATGCTCATGTTCCCAGTATTTCCTGTGGGATATAGAACACACTGATATTTAATTGCAACTATATGGAAAACAAAGGATAGTGGGGTATACAGATTTTGGTGGAGATTTTTGAGTACATAACATCTCAAAAAGGTCTCAACAGGAGTTCCAAACACAGCTGGAGTGCTGCTCAGTAAGGGATGATTCAGTTAATTCATTCAAACATTCACAGAATCACAGAATCACAGAATTGTAGGGGTTGGAAGGGACCTCCAGAGATCATTGAGTCCAACCCCCTGCCAAAGCAGGTTCCCTACACCAGGTCGCACAGGTCGGCATCCAGGCAGGTCTTGAACATCTCCAGAGAAGGAGACTCCACCACCTCCCTGGGCAGCCTGTTCCTGTGCTCCGTCACCTCACTGTAAAGAAGTTCTTGCGCACATTTGTGCAGAACTTCCTATGCTGCAGTTTCTGGCCGTTTCCCCTTGTCCTGTCTCCACTCACCACTGAAAAGAGTCCGGCCTCGCCATTCTGCCCCCCACACCTTAGATATTTATAAACCTGGATCAGGTCCCCTCTCAGTATTCTTTTCTCAAGGCTGAACAGACCCAGTTCACTCAGCCTTTCTTCATAGGAGGGATACTCCAGGCCCTTCACCATCTTTGTGGCCTTCTGCCGGACTCTTTCCAAGAGATCCCTGTCTTCTTTGCACTGGGGAGCCCAGAACTGGACACAGTACTCCAGATGAGGCCTTAAGGCCTTACCAGGGCAGAGTAGAGGGGCAGGATCACCTCCCTCGACCTGCTGGCCATGCTCTTTTTAATGCATGCCATTGGCCCTCTTGGCCACAAGGGCACACTGCTGGCTCATGGCCAACCTGTCGTCCACCAGGACACCCAGGTCCCTATCTGCAGAGCTCCCCTCCAGCAGGTCATCCCCCAACCTGTACTGGTGCATGCAATTATTCCTCCCCAGATGCAAGACTCTACACTTGCTTTTGTTAAACCTCATCCGTTTTTTTTCTGCCCAGCTCTCCAGCCTGTCCAGGTCTCGCTGAATGGCAGCACAGCCTTCAGGCATGTCAGCCAATCCTCCCAACTTTGTATCATCAGCAAACTTGCTGAGGGTGGCCACTATCCCCTCATCAAGGTCATTGATGAAGATGTTGAACAAGACCGGACCCAGCACAGACCCCTGAGGAACACCGCTGGTTACAGGCCTCCAACCAGACTCTGCACCGCCAACGACGACCTTCTGCGCTCTGCCAGTCAGCCAGTTTTCAACCCACCTCCCTGTCCACTCATCTATCCCACACTTCCTCAGCTTTGTTATAAGGATGTCATGGGGGACAGTATCAAATGCCTTGCTGAAATCAAGGTAGACTACATCTACTCCTCTCCCCCCATCCACCCAGCCAGAGACAACATCATAGAAAGCTACCAGGTTGGTCAAGCACGACCTCTCCCTGGTGAACCCATGCTAACTACTCTTGATAACCTCCTCTTCTTCCAGTTGTCTGGAGATGACATCCAGCATAAGCTGTTCCATCACCTTTCCAGGGACAGAGGTGAGGCTGACTGGCCTATAATTGCCTGGATCTTCCTTCTTGCCCTTTTTGAAGACCGGAGTGACATTGGCTATCCTCCAGTTTTCAGGCACCTCCCCCGTCCTCCAAGTCCTCTCAAAGATGACAGAATTGTTCAGCAATGACAGAAATGTTCAGCAATCACCTCTGCCAGCTCCCTCAGCTCCCGTGGATGCATCCCATCAGGTCCCATGGATTTGTGAACATTGGTGTTGCCTAGGCGCTCTCGGACCACCTCTTCCCTGACAGAAGGGAGGTCTTCCATTCCCCAGACCCTCTCACTAACCTCCAGGGTCTTGGATTCCCGAGGGGGAGATTTTTCACTGAAGACAGAAGCAAAGAAGGCATTCAGTATCTCCGCCTTCTTAGCATCCCCCGTTACCAGAACAACCCTGTCACTTAGCAGGGGAGCCACATTCTCCCTAGTCTTCCTTTTACTGTTAACATACTTAAAAAAGCCTTTTTTATTATTATCCCTTATCCCCTTCACCAGATTTAATCCCAGGCGGGCGTTAGCCTTCCTCGTCGAATCCCTGCAGGCCCTGACAACATTTCTATATTCTTCCCAAGTGGTCAGACCCTTTTTCCACATTTCATGGGCCTTCTTCTTTCCTTTGAGTTTGCGCACAATCTCCTTGCGCATCCACACAGGTCTCCTGCCACCCTTTCCCGATTTCTTCCTCACAGGGATGCACCAGTGAGATGATGTAGGTAAATCCAAGACAGCCACAGAGGCTTGGCAGATACAGCATCAGACTACAAGAGTCCCATGCCCTTCCAGAGGGGTTGCTACAAGCCAGGGCCATAAGCTGATTATATATATATTTTTTATATATATAAACTGATATAACAGCCCTAATTAGCCGTAATTAGCAGCTGGTACCTTCACACTGAAACACCATAAAAACTCTTAAACTGATCTCAAGAAGTACAATGAAGTGTATGTAATTTTTCAGCCAAGAAAATTATGCCTCATTTTTTTCAGTTCTTGACACTGGCATAAAACTGGAATAAAATAGTCGAGTTTTTACACTTTATAGTGACATTACAAATAAGTAAGAGAATAAAGAAGGATTTTCCTTAAAACGAAGAAAAAGCAACAAGCTTCTGAACATCCCTAGTTGTGAAATCAGGTGTCCTAGTTCAGGAGCATAAGGGATGTTGTAAAACCTTTCAAATAAAACAGTTGAAAAGGCATATCTTTGTAATCTGATACCTAAAACTGGTTAAGAATGGAAGCACAAGCTATCTGCTTTCAGAGCTAAAAGGACCTCCTTTTCCAGTAGTAGCTGCTCTCATTTAGAGAGCATAGTTAGTCCTGTGAGATCAACAGACAGTAAACCTTACATGTGACAAGCTATTTTTCACATATGGGGTTGAAATTACACCAGCCTGGGACCAGAGTTAGGACTGCCAGGTGTATGGTGTTTCAGGAGTGGTTGAAGGGCTCAAATAATACACTTTTATGCTCCTAACTCTTATTTCCTGAGACTTAGGCAGATATCCCTGGAGAAAGAGCTGAATTCCTCTGAGGTATCTTTGCTAGGAGGAAGAAAAACGCTCTACATGAAATACTGCAGATTTTCCTCCTAAATCTGTCAACCTAAGTATACCTTTTAAGTATGCCAGCATGGTTTGGAAGGCATGTAAAGAATCTAAGCAAGCATATAAGCAGCTAATTTGAAGTGCACAGATGTACTCTCCCTTGGGAATTATCTCAACTCCTGAAATTTCAGTCCAATAATTACCAAGGCAAATCACAAAGATTTCCATTTACTAATCTGGGGCTTCCTGAAATCCTCGAATTAAACCACAGCAAGAGGGTTTCAATGGAGTGAAGATTTAGTTTTTGTCATGCTCTTTTCTGTGCTTCCTTCCCCTCCACCACAGTCTGATGAACAGTTCTGGTGATAAGGCAGAAAACTAATGCCAGGAGGCAATGATCTGTCCTGCATTAATGAGATACTACCAGTGTTCTCCTTCAGTGCTCTGTATTACAAGGATATTGTTTAATACAATCATAAACTGTCTTTAAACTGTGACTAGAAATAAAGATAAAATAGCAAGAGAATATTAAGACAGAATCTACAAACACTGAAATTTCATTCAGATTTGAAATATTTTTTCCTGATTATAGTAATTAGTATTTTCAATTATAAGTTGTCAAAAATTTTAAACTTCATTTTCTGCTTCTCTCAACCAGAATCTGCCCCAAAACTCGACCATTTATCACATAGCCAGCTGACTAATATGGAGCTGCCTCCTTTCCACATTCCTTTTGCAGCAACAAAATACAGCAAAACCTTTTGTTCCTGAGAAGGGTTCTCTCTACATAGCCCACCTAAACATTGATGAATACTTCTGCTGAGTATAGATGCCTGCAAATGCAGCCACACATGTCAATAGCAGAGATTAGTAGCTAAGCAATACAGAATGAGTTTTAAACCAGACCTTACTGTGCCCTGCTCAGTTGAGCCCAGCTCAAACTTAGCTAAACTAAAATTGGTGAAATAGCATCATACAGGCATTGCTGGTTCCCTTGCAGCTTAAGCCTATTATTAAGCTTGTTGTTATTAAGTTTATTGCTACCTGCAGGTTTCTATACCAACTTCAACTTTTCATTGCCTCTGCAAAGAGGCACTTTTCTGGAGTACTCATCAGATGCTTTCATTCACTCAGTGTGCTTGCTCCTCTCACCATGAAAATTGATAACATATAGGGATATATGAACTCTCAGGATGAAGAGATAACAGCACACCTGTACACATGCTGTATGACTGTACTAAGAGAGAAGGATCTAACTGCTAACTCCTTACTCTGTGCTTGCAGAGCACTTAAGAAAATGGCAAAAGCATGGAGAAACAAATGAACCATGTGAAACCTTCAGATAAGAAAGTAAAAAGGAACAGTTTAGAGAAGAGCTAATTAGTGCTGATCAGCAATGCAAACTTCAACAGTGAATGAGTACAACTTCCACAAATCAAGATAATATGCAGAGTAGAGAACACTGATGAAGAGATCAGAACAGAAATAATGTTCGTTTTTTTTTAGGTAGCAATCCTTGATTCTGAGGTTTCTAGGTTACTTCTAAATATCTGCAGAACATCTGTATTAGGAACACAGTAATAATTCAGTTAACTAGGGCCTGCATACCCAACAGAAAGCCTCTGGGGCTCTAAAAAACAACAGCAAAATGAAAGCCAGTGCCATCCAAAAACTGAGACATATGGAGATCTTTGCAGTAATAGGTATTGGGGATATAGTGTTGGTCCACACTGAGAGAAAGTGATATGAAGGGATTTTAAAATGAGATAAACTTACTTGGCCTTTGTCAAGAGACAAGAATAATGAGACAGTAGATGAAACTGAAAGGAAATAAATTCAAGCTGATAAAAGGGAGTATCTTTTTATACAGAGCATAATTAATCAGTCAAACCCACTGCCATAAGATTTCACTGAGACAGAGTTCAGAAAGAAAAACAGGCATTTATATGGATAATGAGAACATCTTTAGATAAGATTAATAAAAAAAGAAAAAAGGATAGAAAGAGTAATGCTTCATGACATAAATCAGGCACTAGCTTAATATGGAAGGCATTAAGAGGATATGGCATTGGAAAGGTAATGCTAACCCCACAGAGATTTTAGTATCTTTTATGAGACTTCACCATTGTTCTGAGCATGTTCTCATGCATTTGATGTGCTTTATTTGTCAAACTTTCTTCGTTCTGGATTTACAAAGCAGGGACTGTAGTAAACACCACAGATGCTCAAAAGTATAAAATATTTGTGCATAGAGTAAGGGCGAATTTGACAGCAAGAGGAACAGGGGAAGATTTGATTGGCCTCATTTCTTCTGGAATAGCAAGAGATTGCAAAGAACTGTGAATTTTAGAATAGTTGAAGTTTAGCTATTCCAGCCTGCTGTTTCTGCCTCAGTGAATTCTGCTTCCATCAGCATCAATGGGATTGGAATAAGACCTCAGGGCAAGCATTTAGCATAGACTTACAAACTACGCATTTATTTAAGTAACTTCTCTGGGGGTATTGACTGGTAAACCTTTGAAAAACCATCCTTCCCTGTATATTTTTAAAATGTCAGCTTTCCTTATATCACATGATGGTACATCTCTGCTTCGGAAATGATTATTTTGGTTCTGTCTTGCAGGATGATGAATCACATGATGACACACCACTGCACTTTTAAGATTGTTGTGTTTTCATTAGGGAATGGCTGAGCTGACATATAGAAAGGAAAGCCAGGCCAGAGTCTTCTCAAAAAAAAAAAAAAAAAGATCTGAGGTCAACAAAGGTTAGTAGGTTTCATTATTTCACATTTTTCTGTTTTGGGATTCCAGCTGTAGCCTAAAATAGCAGAGATTATACTTGTGGATTAAGGCCGTATTTAAGTACTTGACTTCTAAGATGACCAGGCATGCAGTATAATGAGCCTGTGGACAGAGTCTAAGAAGATCTCAGGCATATGCATGCAATAATAGGAGGCAGGGAGACAAACAGCTAAGTGTGTTCAGCCAGGAATGTATAGCTTATGTTTGCGATCTAATGGTGGAGGTTGGGGGTAGATTGGTACTGGAGCTGCAACTGAGTGTCAGCCCTATGAAGAAGGAAGAATAACAAGGTGCTGTATGAAGAGGAAGAGAGGCAATGTCTGGAAGGATAAGTAATAGCGGCAGTACATCTGGACCACTGGCTAAGAGCAGAAAGAAGATGCACATGCAAATACCAGAAGAAATGGGATGAGAATGTCCCCAGTGTTTGCTGACTCTTTGCTATCTTTAGTCACAAAAGGCAAAGAAAACAGCAGTCTTTTAAGCTATTTAGCTCCATTTTGCAAACCACAGAAGTGGAGAGTGAGCCATCCAAAATTTCAATCTGTCATGATTCACTCCTCTCTAATTTTGATATCTGACTTGAAGTATCACAATGTGCTTCATGATTTGCAGTGTGAGAATGAGATGCCTAGTATAGGATGCTTTGGTCTGAGAATTTTTTTAAAAGTAAGTTATATTCAGTGCAAACCTTGGAAAATAAGATATCTCAATTTATTCTTATAAACCCAGTTTCTCCAGGGTGAGGGTGTGTATGTGGGGGGAAAAACATGCATCCACACACATAATGTACCCACCTAATGTCATGGTTCTAATCTCTAGCTTAGAAAACTATCAACCAATTACTTTGGATTTCAAAAGTTTTAGTTGCAAAAGTTAATGATGATTTGAAGTGCTTGCATGTTTTCAATCAGATATTAAACTTCTCAGTTGACAGCAGAATGTTTCCTTTTCCTCAGCAGACATTCGTATCCATATTTTGAATCACTTGCCTCTTCACCCACTGCAGGTGAGTGTACTTTCATGAGCACCTAATGCAGTTTTGGTGCATCCATAGCTGAACTCCCTGGAATCTCAGAATAGCAAACTGGATTGAAGATTTGATTCTTTCTCCTCTCACCCCTGCACATAAGCCTCTTTCTACTACCAGTTGAACTGAGGTATGTAAGTCCAAGAGTTCACAACAAAAGTGGAGCAGTATGCTTTGTACAGAGTGATGCTTTTTCAAGTGTTATATCTTTTTGTCATCTTATTACTCCTTTCAGAGCCATGCCTGCTTCTACTGACCACACTTTGACCAGCTAAAAAAAAAAAAAAGCTAAGGTCTTCAAATAGCTTTTTTCGCACTTGGAGAAATCTGTTTGCTGTTTATTCAACTGCACACAGTATTCTCACATAATAGTGTACACTGCAGTTAGACTGAATACATTCTGTGTCTGTTTTTTTTGTTTGTTTGTTTTGTTTTTTTTTTGGGGGGGGGGCACGGGGAATGTTCATCGTTTTCCTGTTGACTCAAAGGTGCATGGATTTTTTTTTTTTTGCCTGCCACATTGAAAACTGCCTATGTGTGTATACTTATGAATAAATGTATACATGCACTGGTGTTTGCATGTATGCATATGTAAAATTACTGATGTGAACAACTAGTTGTTGGATCAAACATGCTTTTCTTTTCCTTCTCTTTATCTCTCTGAGCCATCACTGATACACCAGGATACAACTAACAAGCTCCACAGACAGTGGCAGTATTTTATCTCTAGAGTCATTTGTCAAAAATGTCCGTTCCTTGGAAACTGGTCACTGCAACCGCAAACAACACTAAGCAGTATATATATATGATTTTTTTTTTTTTTTTGGTGGTAGAATATATTTATCTTTTTTTTTTTTTCTTTTCTTTTCCTTTCTTTTTTTTCCCCTCAAGGAATATGAATGCAACTCCTTTTCTTAACTTTAGTCAAAATATAATCACTCTTATTGCTATCTGAACATGCAGTAATGCCCTCATAGTGTTCTTATAGTTCACTGATAAATAGCTTTCTTTTTTTTTTTTTTTTTTTTCCTAGCGTGCTTATCTTGAAATATGAAGAACCTGTTATTGTTCACTACAGAATAGTAGAGATAATACCCAATTTCCAAACTTTCAAGTGGAGCCTTATCTTGTATCCAGTGAGTAGAATAAGATATACACCACAAATGGCTTTTCGTATACCATTAGTTATAATTTTTCACCCAGTCAGATACAGATAATACTGATGAAGAGCTGGAAGGAGAGATGGAATACTGAAGTTAAAAACAAACAAACAAAACATTCCTGAAAAAATCTAGTTTTCTCTTATTGTTTCACTCAACTCTCCAATAATTAGGAATGAGTAATATTCACTGAAAAATTCTCATTTTCAGAGGAATTAGGACACCCAAATTTGTGCTCTTTGTAACGTGTCATTGACCTTAAAAAGAAATAAAAGTCCATTATCTGTCAGCACTGAAGGTTGGAATTTGGCAGGGTCAGATGCAGTCCTGCTGGGTAACAAGGAGAAACAAAATTCTCTCTGTATTCATATGTTCATGCTAGGTACAAGTGGCTAGTATTAGAATTTCTACTCCTTTGGTGCTCCCAGGGAGAAAGATGAGGGATCAGCAAATCAGCCTTAGTTGGAAATTAGGATACTGCAACTAAAATAACGGTTAGCAAGTGGCTTCCTTTCCCAGAAAAGAATAATTAACTTCAAATTATCTTGATGCAACATTGTATAGTAGGTATGTTGCAGCTTGCTTGCCATGTGAGTGTACAGACTGGCCCACAGAGAGTATTACTGAAGCTTACGAAAGACAAAGTTTGTCATTCTAAGAGTGTGGGACAGAGAGGACAACGTGGTCTCAGCAGAAGGCTTGGCAGCATTGCTGAAGATGAGAATTTGTGACTTGGTGAACAGACAATAACAGTGCAGACCTTGACACCTCTGGCTGTTATCTGGAGTTAAGTCCTATTGGTTTGTGACTGAATTTTGTCATCTTTTCAGGGTCCTATGCAAACTTTTGACATTTAGTTTCTGCCCAGCTTTGTATATGTGCAAAAAACCATCATTACCAAAGGTGTCCTTAGCATTACAACAGGGAGGCTAAAGACTATATTAGAGAATCCCAGAATGGTTGAGGTTGGCATGGTCCTCTGGGTCCATTAGGTCCAATCCCCACTCCAGCAGGGACACCCAGAGCAGGGGTCCCAGACCCACATCCAGGCAGCTGCTGAAGGTCTCTAAGGAGACTCCGCAGCCTCCGGGCAACCTGTGCCAGTGCTCCATCACCCGCACAGCATAGAAGTACTCCTGGTTTTCTGGGGGAGCCTCCTGTATTTCAGTTTGTGCCATTACCTCTTGTCCTGGCACTAAGCGCCACTGAAAGGAGCTTGGCTCTGTCCTGTTTGCATTCTCCCTTCAGATATTTGTAGACATTGATGTGATCATATAGTCATAGAACCATAGAATGGCCCGGGTTGAAAAGGATCATAGTGATCGTCTAGTTTCAACTCTTCTGTTATTTGCAGGGTTGTCAGGCACTTGACCCAGCTGCCCAGAGCCACATCCAGCCTGGCCTCAAATGTCTCCAGGGATGGAGTTATCACCCAAAGCTTCCTCTTCTTCAGACTGAATAGGCCCAGCTCTCAGCCCCTTATCACAGGAGCAGTGCTTCATTTTCATGGCCCTTCACTAGACTGTCTCTTGTATGGTCCAGAAGTGGACACAGCGCTCCACGTGGGGACTCATCAGTGCCAAGTAAAAGGGAAAGATCATGTCTTCTGATTGCAGAGACTCCTCCTAACAGAGCCTGGAATACCAGGATACATGTACGTAAAGATTTGTTCTGGCCTCTCACCCACAGCCTTGATCTTTTCTGAACAGGGATGCTGGCAGACATGCACAGAGAAGCCCGGACTGATATTATCTGTTTGTTATACAGCCATTTTTCTGGTAAACACAGAACTTCAGTCTTCAGTTTTGTCAGTCCAAATGTCTGTTCAAATCTACGTCTTCCTGTTCTTCTTTTTCAATAGAAAGCTTAAATCTTGGCAATGACCATGCAAACAAACTCAGGCTTGTTATCCTCACCCCCACTGGGTCTGCACACAGGAAACATCAGGAATGTTGCCAAAAATAATTCTGGCACAGCATATAAAACCAGATGCTATTGTCCAAATGGTATTAAATTCATTTTCATTTCTGCTATAATAACATGTAGTCTGAGGCACTTATACATCTAAACCCTGAAGTTCTTGCCATAGAAAACATCAGTCAAAGGTAGAAAAAATACAATGGAATCTTCTGTGTTTCTTTTGTCTTGTTTTATTGGGCATTTCATTAAATGAATCGAATGAATGATTTGTAAATTTATAATTTGCAGAGAAGTTAGAAGCCTTTAGTTACTGGAGTAATACCTTTTCTGCTAGCACTGTCATATTCTGCCATTTGGTCTTTTTTCTGTAACCTCTTGGTTTATCTTTTCTTCTTTGAGCATGATCCAGCAGTGTGCTCCTGTGGCCAAGAAGGCCAATGTGATCCTGGGGTGCATTAAAAAGAATGTGGCCAGCAGGTTGAGGGAGGTGATCCTCCACCTCTGTTCTTCCCTGAGAAGGCCACATCTGGAATACTGTCTGGTTCTCAGCTCACTAGTTCAAGAAACAGGGAAAATTTCTGGAGTCCAGCGGAAGGCCACGGAGATGCACTTCCTGTATGAGGAAAGGCTGGGAGACCTAAGGCTGTTCAGCCTGGAGAACTGACAACTGAGGAGGGCATCTTATCAATGTTTGTAAATATCTAATGGATGAAAATCAAGTGGTTGGGGCTGGGCTTTTTTCAGTAGTGCCCAGTGACAGATAAAGAGACAATGAACACAAACTGGAACATGGGAATTTCCATATGAACATAAGAAAAACTTTTTTACTTTGAGGGTGACAGAACATTGGAACAAGCTGCAGAGAAGTTGGGCAGTCTCTTTTTTTGATGATATTCTAAATCTGCCTGGATGCTTTCATGTGTAGCCTACTCTGGAGAATGTGCTTTAGCCAAGGGGTTGGACTTGATGGTATCCAGAGGTCCCTAATTCTTTGATTATTTGTAAAGATAGCCTTCCCTTTCACAAAGCATGCTAACTTAAGCTAACAAATCACCCAAAAATCAGAGTTCTGAAAAAATGATGAAAACATGGAATGATTTCAATCTGATCTGTAGCTCTCACCTTCATAAAAAAGCCATGAGTGATGAATTTTTCCCTACCAACATAGTCTCTGACATACTAAACACAATAAAACCTGCTGATTGTCATAAACTGGCTATTATTTCCTTAAACCCTAAGTTCACATACAGAGCATTCAATTTTTAATCAAGTGCCCATGGATCACATTCTATAAAAAAGTATCTGACCTGAGGTTTAATAAAAGCAAAAAAACTTTGTTTGTCCTTACTGGTTATTCAACACATAACAAACTTACATATCTGAAAATCTGTTTGCCCAAGTGTGTGTAACTCCTAAAATGTGAGACAACGGAAACTATATCTTGTATTCAGATACTCTTCTTTTAGAAAGGAAACTGTGGTATCTTGCTCATGTAGAAGAAAACCAAAGCAAAGCAAGTACTTTACCAAGTATTTGGTAAAGCCATAAAATGATGGTATAAACTGCTATAACCAACAATAAATAAATATGGCTTAACAGGAATATCTTTTTATCCATTTCTGCCACGGTGTCTTTGAATACCAAACACTTGGCTTATTCACTTTCCAGTATCATCCAAACCTCTTCTGCTACGTCAGTGCCTGTAATCATTCAAAACACTGTAATCAAGATCTACAGATTATGTAACTAAAATAATTGCACTAAAACTCAGCACATGCACTTTAAATAATCAATTGGTATTTAATTAACACACAATTGCTGGCCTAATACTGAATCAAATCCTCTTAAAGTGTGACCATAATTCCCACTAGAGTAGTAATGTCCTGAGAGTGAAAGAAATACCCTGTGATCATTAGAAGAGTATTGTAATTTATGGAGTTTTTGTCAAGAGATTAAGCAATTCCAAAATCTATTAGACATGAAAAAATGTTCTGCAGAACTGAAAAGAATTATGGTCCTTTCTTCATATCTTTTAAAATACATTTTTGTGCTATATTTCGGTTTTAATAAACAGATTATTCCAGCATTCTCTCCAATTAATATAAATAAAATTTCTGTACAGAACCTTTCATCAAATATGACACAGAAAACTGCTTGGGGAAAATGATGCAAATTCATTTTTTGCCAAGTCTTAATATAAAAATTTAGCACAAATATTAAATGTAATGGCCAAAATAACATTATCAAGAGACATTTCCTATAATTTTGAAAAAAATAAAATGTTTGAAGAGCCTTAATTATAATAAATTCAGGGAAATTCCTATGTTTCCCCTTTGACAGAATCAAGATAATTGTTTATGTAATGGATAAAATAGTGAACTATAATAAAAATGACCTAATATTGAATCAACTTGTCATGCTTCAGTCACAATGTACAAAAAAGAACAGATTTAAGACCAGGATAATGGTTATTCTGTGTTGAAACAAGAATTACTCTAACCCAGTATTGTAACTCGCAGTTACTAAGATGCACATAGGAGTGTGTATGTATTCAACTCAATATACGATGACAATTCAATCAAGATGTCTACCTGAGTCTTCCGGGGTGGGAAGTCTACCTGAGTCTTCCCTGTCTGGGAATGTATCTCCCTCGTATTCAGCATGCCTTTCACACACTTTCTGATCCCGTTTTCCCCACCATCAACACCATGGACTTCTGCTTTTCCGCTGAAAATTTTTATAAATCTGGCATCTGAAATTTCCTGTGGTAAAAATGTTTATGATCTAATTACTAACACTGTGAAAAAACATGTCCATTTGCTTAACCTAATCATTGCACAGAATAGCCTCTATTTTTTCCTCTGTGTTACATCAGTCATGGTTTTGTATATTTCTGCCATCTGCACTTTTAATTGCTGCAATTTCAGTAAGGGTCTGAACACCACCTCTAAAAACAGATCTACTCAAATGCAAAATATTTTGTATTGGCAATGAGAATTATATTTCAATAGAGCAAAACTGTGTACGTAGACCACAGGTTTATGCAACTGCACAAAGACAGTGAAATGTCATGTTGCAGTTGCACAGCACCAACACCAAGTAAAAACTCTTGTTTCAGATTCATATAGGTTTGTGCTTGTACATCAACTAAAAACAAACACAGAAAGAGTCTAAGTAGACATCCAAAGTTGGAAATCTTGCCTTAATTAAATAAATAATTTCTACTAACAGAGTCAGGATTTTATTCAGAGAATTTACTTTTTGTGCAGAATGTTACCTAAAAATGTGAAAAAAAAAAAAACAACAGTGTTGGGAGAAGAGCTCTCTACCCTGCCAGCTAAGGTCAAGTACTTTGTCTGTTGAACTAATATGCTTCTGCCATGGATTTCTTCTCATGCACATGTCCATATGTGTATATATTTCTGTACATATATATATATATATTTATACATTTGTGTAAACATACATGTAACCCCTCCTCTCTAGTTAATAGGACCTTGGTAAGGTGATTTGAGGTTCACAGATCCAAAATCATGTGTGAGTGATACACAACAACGTGCTTTATTCTCTGGAGGTTTTAATCTCAAGTTCTTCCTCTGTATCCTCATGACATCCTTACAAGATTGATATTTCTTACTTTTCAATCTTGTCTCCTACAGAAAAAGCACTGTGTGGCAGTCACACTCAAAGACTTACAGCCAATTGCTCAGCTTCAACTAAATTTTGCAGGATGAATGGTGTGTCACAATTGAATTTTCTGAAGTCTTACAAGAATGAGCTTGGCCAAAGAAAGGAAAAAGATCTTAAACATTTTCTGACAAAAGAAAAAAGATCCAGCAGGAAAGTAGGCATTACCAGAGATTGGACAAACTGCGTTTTTTCTTAAACTTGAGAGTTGATCAAACTCACATGAAACTATCTCCCATATGTGCAACATACAGCATTAGTCATGAAGGAGTCACTGCTAAAAAAGTAGAGATATATATTTTATAAATATGTATATACACATATACGCATTCACATATACGGATATATATAGGTTGCTCCAAAAGTAGTGCCTCCTATTTTTTTTTTATTTCCATGTAAACTACAGTAAAGAGCACTGTAACATGTTTGATAGAGAAAATTCACAACTATGAAGTACTACTTTTTTTTCTACATAGTCACCATCTGAGCTATGCATTTTTTCCAGCAATGGACAAGAGCCTGCATGCTGCATTCGTAAAAACTTCACCAGCGGAGGTGACCCAGTGTCACTGTCACCACTGCTGAAATGCACCACCCACCATCTCACTGTGCTCACATCCACTGCTAGTCTCTATAAACATTCAGTATCAGTGAATGTCAATGGGTGCCATTTTTTCCAAATGGAGGAACTCAGTGCCACACCTCTGCTTCATAAGCACTTCCATTTCAGATGCCTCTGATGCTGTGCAACAACATAATAAAATAGGAGGCATTACTTTCAGAGCAGCCCATACAATTGTATATGTAAAGAGGTAAATTTTGAGTCTTCTCTGTTCATCTCACATTACCATTACATTTCTTATTATTTGGAATAAGATCTATCAGCTCTTCAGTGAATAATTCTATCCTGCATCATGATTGCAATAGTTTTGTCTGGGAAACTGAGAATACAAATCTGGCTTCTTCATATATTAAAGAAAATAATACAATGATAACATTAATAAAAGTGTTATTTATTTTTGAAGTGGACAGCTGGCTCCATAGAATCCCAGACTTTAACTTACCACTCTTCTGAACCTTATTAATTTTTTCTTAAGCACATTTTTACTACTTAACTACATCAGCTGTATTGAAAGTTCATTCCATCTCTCAGTGCTTTATCTCGTAATGACTTTCTGAGTTCTCTTTGTGTGTATGTATATTTTCTTTATCATTTAAACTGCATTCTAGCTGGTCTGAAAGCTCAGAGAGATAATCAAGCTTAACTTTGAAGGGCATCATAGATAATATGACTCTTCCTTTGAAGAGTTTCATGCTAAATTTGAGGCTTGAACTTAATGAACACTTTATAAAACTGACTTTTTTCACATTTTAAGATGAAATCTCCATGTTTTCTTTAGCTGTAGACTTAATATAGGCACTTCTATAATACTTCTATTCATGCTTTTCCACTTTTAGTGCCTTTCAGTAGCATGTTAAGCAATTACTTCTATCTGGAACCTAGGACAATTTCCTTCATCCTTTCTTGGATGTGGAGGCTTCTTTCATATGGATCATGTATTACACATTTTTACTATTGAAAACTAGGTCACAAAGGGCACTGCGAATGCAAAAAAGTTGGTGAGGTTGGATCTTATAAGAATTCTTTCTGAAGTACTGGAAAAGCCTAGCAAAACAAAACAAAACAAAACAAAACAAAAAAAACAAACCCTCCTCCCCCCCAAAAAATACCTATTCTCTCCTGGAACTGAAAAATCATAGTAGAGAATGTTTTGTTATGCTTCAGAGAATGATTTTTTCTCTTCCCCCTCTTTTTTTCCCTCCTATAAGGATCCCTAGAGAATTTCCTGTGCTGTGGATATACAGACCTTCAAATGATATTTTATAGAAGGAGTTGATTGTTTATACTTGCTGATATTCTGTGTCACTTCAGAAGCTTGCAGTATGATTTAGTTTTCTGGCAGACAGTTACATCTGATTAAAAAGCAGCAATTGCGTATGTATTTAGAATGTCATATTCGTTGTCAGTTAGTCACAAACTAGGCCACCTATTTTATAATAACAATGATCTTGGCAACAGCATGTTCTGTGGATAAATATTGTTCTATTTTTTGATTATTTATAATATAGAATCAAGCAAAATGAGACATTCAGTGTTCAGATAATAGTACTGATTCCACATGTTTACTTTTTATCCTTTCTTATTGAATACCACTGAAGAATATAAAGCCTCTAGCTTCTCGAAAATAAAAGACCTAAAGTAAAACAAAGTTATATATTGACTCAATAATAAAGAAAAAGTAAAAACATTTCTACCATGGCAGAATATCAATATTTGCATTTTTGTTATCATCTGTAATGGCGATTTCTGTGAACATGGTTTAAAGGCTCCAATTTTTTCCTTCACTTAAAGTAAGTTCAGATGATAAAAAACAATTGAATTTTTATGGATAAAACATGTGCTTTGCTCTGTTTTATTTATTAGGCTTATCACACTGAATCACATAATTCTTTGCAAATGCCAACATTTTACAATTTGACTTAGATTTTGGGCATTTTCCAATGCGTGTGGTCTGATCTGAGGGCCTCATTGGGCAAAACAATTTTTGCATGGAGTACCCAGCAAGGTATTTTGCTTTATTCCCATTTGCTAAATTTTGACACTTTCTTATCTGTAGATCAGATTACTGTTTAAAACAACGTCCTTGGGAATTATCAGCAAACTTTACTTTCTGTTATACACTAATGTTATCCATGGGAGCCAATTATTGAAAGTGTTATGAACAGATGGTGCACTAAAGCAATAAGAACTAGCGTTCAGTAATGTAACATAATGGGCCAATACACTGCATAACAGTGTTACAAATCTTCCACCTATTTGACATTTGAGGAACAAAATTTATTTATTATTAGAGTACAAATTCTGTATTTGGGTGAACAAACACACTTTTTCATTGGAGTGCTTTATTTTTGGGATCTTACTGTGACAGATTATTATTTTCCTGCCTTTAGAGGACAGTTATAATCATCCACATGTATATGTATGTGAGTATGGAGGAGAAGGTTCTTAGGAAGTATTTCTCATTTTATTCTTTTCTATAGTGCTTTAAGCCAAGAGCTTGAGATAAAACAGCTATGAACTTCCTACTAAAAAATTAGTTTCAATCCTAGAAGTTTTTTTTCATTTTAAGTTGCAAGTAAAAGAAGCTGAGCTGATCTTCATAGGTCTGAGTAGAAATTATCCCACTGAAATTTAATCCTTCTTGAAATTCTGTGTGAAACTACTCAAAACTCACAGTTAGCTGATATGGCATATACACACCATTTAACTCTGATTAATTTAAATACATTTTGGAAGGCATCAGCCATGGGTTTAGCACTTTGGAATGGTTGTGGGTATTACCTGGGACCATCATTCTCGCCACTCAGATGCTTAGTGCAGAATCCTTTATAATTTCCTATATTTCCTATAATTTCCTTTTAATGGCCAGAAGTCCACTGTAATACCAGGAAAATCTAGATTCCTTTTAAGCTGGATTTCTGCTCCACAAATATAAAATGCCATATTTATGGCCTTTAAGAGAGCAACCTTCTTAAGGACTTTGAGTCCATGTTTAGGTAGTATGCATTGTATTTTCAAAAGTACTGACTTCGAACTAGTAGCTTCAGCAGAGCTCAAAGGAAAGGGAAACTCTTCTCAAAAGGCCTCGATTAGTAATTCTCAGATATCTATCCCATAGGTCAGGAAACAACTCTAAAAGACTATTTGGATATCATTAAGTATTTCCAATTCTGGTCAAATCAATGAGAGAAAGTAATATGTATATGATGGAAATTTGAAGGAGCGCCTGTAAGTGTTTCTATCAGTTGAAATTTTAGACTAGGATTGAAGTTGGGAGTGGTAAGACTGACAGTTTCATTTTATCCAAGTTTATTCAGCCGTCGAGTATTGCTAAAAGTAGCATCAGGCATCTCCCTCCACTTGGTAATATGCAGTTTCTGGGCTGCAGGAAGAGCGATGGCTTGGATTCAGGTTAAATCTGAAATGCAAAAAGCCTTTCTTATGAACCTCTTAAATACATTTTACTGTTGTTTATTATTTAATTATGTCTAATGCAGTAGCAGTCCCCCTGAATGCATTTGGCTTAAGATTCTTTTAGCATCTACAAAATTATCAAAAGATAATCCCTACTATCAGACTTAGTTTTTCATCTTTGAGGGAGTAATGTGTCACTTTCAAATAACACTGCTATTCTTAGATATAAGAGTCAGTTCGGGTTATTAATTATAGCTAAATCTCATAATATCCAGTATAGTATTGCTGCTTATCTGAACATCTCATTAAATAATTTACGCCAAATATTCGATAATCTTATGGAATGTTAACACCTGAACTCTCTGTCTGAACTGAATGTAGCATTTTTCTACTCTTTTCTGCTTTTTCCCCCATTACTGTGCCACAACCACATAAAAATTAGCTTGCATCTTCAATTCTCCAACCAATGTACTGGCAGCTTGCAGACTACCTGCAGATTGTCTGCCTGAGGTATACCTAGAAAGATTCTCAGATTTCTGGCACTGATATGGGTGAAAACGTGCTTCCCAGAGAATCTACTCAAAGACCTCTAGCAGATATCAAGAGAATGCATGTTTGTTCAGGGCAGGCTGAGAGTACTAATTAACATCAGCTGGAGAAAGGAAGGATATTTTCTCCTCAAAAATCACTTTTTCTACATTAGGATATGCAATCTTATCAGTCTTCTGTTTTTCAAAATAGCAGCAATTTGTTTATGAATGAACAATTTTCAAAGAAGTTATGTTATGTCTTCTAGGCATGTTAACTTTTCAAGGTGCAATTACTATTTATTATTATGTAAGGTTTTGACTGATTTTAAAAGATCAGCTGTAAAAAGAAAATTATTGGAATGTTTTTGTCCACAACATCCTATGAGTAAAATGAATGAAGTAATCTTTAAGACTTACTACTTTATCCACCATTATTTCTCCATAATTATTATATATGAAAAGGCAATTGAAAATGCTCATCCTTGCTGTATTTCCCTGATGTAATACAATGCAAAATTTTATATACCTTTGAAAAACGTGTCCATTGTTACTGCAGAGAAATAGTTTTTCCTTTAAGAGGAAATGTATGTGTAAGCTGAAGCATTCCTTTGTGCTATACTCTGCAAATCAAATATATATATATATTTGCTTTTTTTCCCTGGATCAGATCCAGAAAGAGAAAAAATTACATTTGGTATGACCATACTTGGGGTGTAGTATGAAAGGTATAAATGGCAGGGCATTTCTTCTGCATACAATTATATTTTCACGAAGAAAAAATTGCATATTTTTAGTTTATTTCATAAATGTATATCCCAATTTAAGATACAGTTACTGAGAGAATTCTGGGCTATTGCACACTCATAACGTAACAGAAACTAAGATCATAAGCAGGCCTTCTTATCAAAGTTCATCTTCCACATATTTTTCTCCGTAAAAAAAAAAAAACATTTTAATAAGACCATTTTGCTCTTTATGTAGAGAGTCTCATACTATCCCAAGAGTTAACTATGTTCCAACTTTTTAAGACACAGCAATAAAATTTCTGTCAGCAGGAGACAGCTGGATTGATATCTACTTGTAAGAGAGGGAGAATGAAAAGAAATTAAAATGGTAAAGACACATTTTTCAATTAAATTTTAAAATTCTAAGTACTTTGTTTTTACACCATCTCCTGACCTTATGAAAGGGTCATGCCAATCTGTTTTAAGGCTTTTTCTGAAGGTTACATATCCTGTTTCTTTGTGTGAAAGAAATAATACCAGCATTGCAGTGGGCTTGGGAGAAACTATCTGGATGCAAAAAAAGGAAATCAGTCCTTCAGGGATAAAAAAATATTTATATAAAAACTATTTCTCAAAGAAAGAGTCTTGGACTCTTCTTGATTCTTCTCAGATTTGGAATTCTACTTTCTCCAGATACAAATTTGTTTTTCATGAAATGTTGCTGGTGGTATACAGAGGTAATATATAATTGGAGACTTTATCTTCTCTCTTCTTAAGATTTTATTGTCTTGTAAATGTTTCTATGCATGCACTGATTTTTACAGGCTATTATTCATTTGTTATGTTTGCTTTTTTTTTCTTTTTTTTTTCTCTCTTTTTTTTTTTTTTTTCCTACTCAGCAGTAGGACACAGATTGTGTGTGGGCATACTTTCTTGAATTGTGACAACACAGATTGCTTGTGAAGGATTGTCCCCAGGACAAATTCATGGAGTCATAGGTACACAAGAACTGGCATTGTGTGAATGAGACAGTTATTGTCCCACTTCTTAGGATGGTGTAGGAGAGTGTACTGAAAGTGTGTCTTCCTCATTCTGATGCAGGTGATGGTGATGCTTCAGGGTTGAGAACATGTATCTGAAGATGGTTAAGATAATGGGAATCTTCAACCACTGGTCATTAACTTATAAGAATGAACCCCTGAAGAAGCAGGCTCAAAGAAACCAGGACATTAAAACTTGTGGAAAGGAACAAGGCAGTGATACAGACTCACATTAAAATACTTGAGGGATTTTAGGAAGCATCTTTGAGGAGTTCTTTTGCTTCCTGACAGATAAAGACTTTGTTAATACAGCACTCTGACTTGAGAACACCCCTTGTAACTCACAGCAGCGTGACAGGTTTGGCATATGAGGGGATAGAAATCTAATCCCCCTTAATGGATGGTAAGAGTTCAAAACATCAGACCTTCCAGGACAAAAATGAGCACAAATCCTGAGATATTTTTGAACAATTTTGGTCCCCCTGTATGAGAAAAGAGATGTTACAACTGGAAATGTTACTAAGGGCAATAAGAATGATCAAAGGTATGACATGGCTTCTGTATGAAAGATGATTAAATAAAGTAGTCTGTCCTGGAAGAGAAATGATGCAAGGTAGATACGGCAGTATGTCTTGAGTGTCAGGGAGAAGGGAAGAAATAGGGAAAGGTTGTCTACTGTCTTTTCTAATAAAATATGTAGGGGACATCAGATGAGACAGTGATGAAACAAACAAGAGGAGGTACTTCTTCAGGTACAGCTATCTATGAATTCTCTTCCGCAGGACATTAGAAACACTCTGAGTACAAAAACATCATGAACATCCCATGAATGAAGAGAAAAAATCACTGACAGCTACACATGAGTAGTACTTTACTACAGTAAAAAGTACTAGTTAAAAGTTAAAAAGTAAAAAAAAAAAAAAAAAAAAGTAAAAAAAAAGTAAAAGTACTAGTACTTTACTACTACTTTACTACTTCACATAGAGTGCTTGACTGCTGTAGATTTGGTGTATATTTTCAGGAGTGCATTTCCTATGTTTGCTAGAGATCTGCTATTGGCTATGTCAGGTATACAAAATTGGAATAAATACCTCTGATATGACATGATTTATGTTAATCCAGTCAATGTTACAGAAAATTACACTGCCTAACTGTAATTCCTGAAGAAGTCTATGGTTCCCACTCAGGGTTATATCTCATTTGGAAACTGATTTTTCTGGTTACAGGATTAAATAAGGTGCCTGTGAGTTCAAAGCAAGATAAAGAAACTTGCCTTTCTACAAACACTATGTCAGAAAAAAGAGGAACTACATTAAATGCTTAGGGAAAGAAACAAAAAAGTAACAACCTTATCACGGTCTATGGTATCAAGCAAGAGTAAATAGTTTTGTAGACTTAACAATGATAGAACTATTTTAACTGTAGAGCACAAATTTGTACATGAAGTATGCTGAAACCTTACAAATAAACATATATATGATTAGTTAAATCTGCGGGTGTAAAAAGGGACAGCTATTCCTAGTCACTAGTAAGTGAAATTATCTCTTAAGATTTGCACAAACAACACTTGTCACAAAATGGAGACGTTTTCATATTTGTGTATATACATACTGGAGGTTTAAAAAGAATTATCAGCAAAGAAATAGGACTGTTTTGTCTTTTGAAATGAGTTTCAAAATGTTCCACACAAAATCTCTTAAAAAAGAACTAGAAATAACATTTTTGTTTTGATACACTCCATAGTTATATAAAACAGGGGGCTTTCCATTTCCTAAACAATTAGGATTAGTTTTGTATGAGAACACTGTACCTCTATGTCTTAATATTAGGAAAACTACCAGTCTGTTCTATAGAATACTCTTTTCTGAACAATGTCTCTGACTGTTTATCAAGGAAAAGCCAATTTTAAAGAACAGTTTGTAATAGAACAGGATAAACTGTCCTGTTAAAAACCTGTTCTCTTAAAAAACAGTCTTTTAGTTGGCTGAACTATGGTTTTGCACAGTTACATATTTTGATTGATTAACACCCAATGGTGTTTTGGTTACTAGGGGAAAAATCAATTAATTTATAAGCACTTTAGTCCCTCTCTGAGTTTGTCTATAATTTCTATCTGCCAGTTATCTGTAATAGCAGTAAAAGAGATGTGGGTAGATAGGTGGGATTGTCATTATTTAAATTTAAGACCTTTTCATAAAGAATCCCTGTGCCAATTAGCGTCACAACCCTGAACCAGTAAATATTTATTGTTTCTTCTAAAGAACAAACATTAGAAAGAGGGAAAATTCACCAGACCAACAAGAAATAATTAAATTATATTGATTACAGACATGGGGGTCGTATTAGACCCCTACATAAACAGCTTTGTCCTTTCTACTTCGAATATGGCATTATTCCTAAAACATTCAAGTTAATAAGAGAATAATATATATAATAATATATATAATTATATATATACTATATATATATAATATGTATATAATATATATATTATAATATATATAATAATAACAGAAAAAATATGAGACACTGACAAATAACATGCACTGTGGTTGCAATTGTGTCCAAACACAAGCAAAATAGCACATAACTAGGGAAAAGCAGTATTACATCTGAATGTACTCACAACCTCGTAAGCATGAAAACCAAACAAGATGATGGAGCATAACTGAGAGGTTTTAAAATTACTTTTTTTTTTTAATAAGTGTATCATAACCATGGTGGTTCTAAATGTTGATTTTTCCGAGTAAATATCTTTACTTCAGCCTGTCTTCCAAACAATGCTTTAATAAACCAGGTGCATTGCTTGGTTGTTCACCCCTTGATTTCTACTTCAATTACTGCATCTTGTGATGGTTACAGATACAGTTAATAAGCAGTTAATCAGCTGTCAGCAACATATTTGTTATCATTTCCAGATAAATGCATTTAGAGTGCTCTTGTCTTGAATGTGAAGCAGGTATTAATAATGCTATCCTTTACTTCAAGTAGCTAAGGCTTCTCAGTGGCAGATGAACGCTTCTGCTGTTCTCTTGACATACATACAAAGTTTTCAGCTTCTAAAGTTTTCCATCAGTTTTCACTCTCATCATTTAAAATCAAGTCACTATATCATTTGCCAGCTAACTAATTAATTTTATGCTATGTTTGTCAATGGCTGCATGTCGATTCATTAACAGCTCTGGTATTTGGTTTGTTGTGATTATTTTAAACTTTATTGCAATAATTAACAAAGCACATACTACTAAAAGAGTGGTTCTGTGTTCATTGTTTTCACATCTACTGCCTGTCCTTGACTGTGGTGCTTTAAGGATGGATAAACAACACAACCAAGTGAAAATAAGTTGATTTAAATCTGACAGAGCACACTGATGAATAGATACAAAGAATTAAGATTATACTGTACTAATACAGAAAGTTGTTAATTTCCTTTTTTTTTTTTTTTTTTTTTTCTTCCTGATTGGAATGAGATAGACTTAGCGCAGATATCTCTGGTTCTCCCATTATTTATATCTATGCAATGACAGCATAATGAAATAAAATCAGAAATGATGAAACTGTGTAAAGCATGTTCTTCAAGATGACGACAGATAACTAGCTGTACTCAACACACACAGAGAAGCTAAACAAATATGTTATGGTGCATTGTTTATTCACTTTGAAATTAAGTTTTTGAGTGAACAGAAATTTATTTGGTGATTTAGTGAAAATTTTCAACTGCAAGAAAGCTGAGTGGGTGTAAATCGTGAAGCATGCAAACATTTCACAGAATCAGAATCTTTAGAGCTGGAAGGGACCTTTGAAGGTGCCTCACTACCACCACTGTAAAAGCTTTTTTCCTTATATCCTAAATCTACCCTCTTTGAGCTTGAAACCATTTCCCCTTGTTCTATCACCACAGACCCTGCTAAAAAGTCTGCCCCCTGCTTTCCTGTAGCTCCCCTTTAGATAATGAAATGCTATGAGGTAACCTCAAAGCCATCTCTTCTCCAGGCTGCAAGGTGCAGGGAGAAGCCTGTAACCTAACCAGAGGTTCTCAATATGTTTACACTGCATAGTGCACTGCTAGAGCAGCAACATAACTAGCTCTTACAGTGGAGTAAAGCACAACCAGCTATAGACAGGTCAATTAAATTTGTAGGATATGTAAACCCTGAAGAAGGAACACAGCACTAGACATCATTAGAATGTCTCTGAAAAATGATTCACAGGTACCCCTGGTGTAGACTTTTCCCTTGCTCCAAAACAATGTTTTGGTTAGAAGTTTTTATTTAAAAGGATAAAATTGACCTTACTATTAGCAATTTTTTGTTCCTTTTGAACATTCTTCTCACATGTCCAATTCAGTGAAGAAAAACAGAAAAAATCTATGTTAATCTAAAATAATATGTATATATGTATTCTTCTATTTTTCTTTTGGTTCTTTCTCTCAAATGGTAGGAAAATAAAACAGCAATGTAAGTACTATTCACTCAGTGCTAGTACAAGTATTCTTCAAGATAATCCATTATTATGCTACAAGTAGTTTCCAGTCTAAAAGAAAAATGTGGAGATTCGACATTCAGACTGGGATCAGAAGGGTGTACAGTAAAAAGTCTGAAAACTGGATGTTGGGAATAGCCAACTTCAAACATAAGGCAAGAGCTCATAGTAGCAGGAACAGAAGTTAAGCATAGCTGAAACTTGAATTTCATCACAGGACCTTGAAGCAAGGACAAGAAATTGTAAGGTGATTTGCTTAAAAGCCAATGGAGGGTTTCAAGGAGGGAGTAACTGTAGTCTGTCTAATGGCCAACTAAGATAATTTTTAATGAGCTTGGAAGAGCAGTGGTGCTAATCACAAGAACTTCACAGAACTAAGCTGTGTTCATATCTGCTAGGCACCCCCAGTATTCTGTAACCATCTCTTCCAGCTTCTTTTATTATTCTCTGAATTTTTTCCTACCTATTCTCTTTGCACAAAGGGGCCATTCCTTTCGTGGTTAAAGTCTGACAGTAATGCACTGAAAGTCATCAGCATGAAATATGAGTTTTGATTTTTATACATTCTTGATCATATTTTTAAAGTATAGTTACTGAAACTACTTTAGGGCATAACTGAAGAGCTCTTTTAAAATGTCCCTGCTGGTCGTATTGTGCTGATGAGCCTGAAAGTGAAACTGGCCTTGCTGATATAACAGCATCTTTGCTAGGCTGTAAACAATGGCTTTAATCAAGATCCTAAATGCTTTACAGACAAAATGTTCTTTCAGGGTTTCCTGATTTTATGGAGTAAGAGCAAGTGTTTTGCTTTTGCTCCTGCTGTATATTTCTTTCTGCCCTCAATGTCTTATCTCAAAATTTAAAGGCAATTGCTTAAGCTATTTTTAATGCTCAGACAGCTGTTAATATTGCAGACTATCGTATGCTGTAAGTAATGTCTTTGCTATGTCTTGCTGAAAAGGAAAGACAAGGGGATTTCTCTTGGTAATACATTTCATTCAATTTCTGAAGCATGCACAGAAGAAAGACACAGTAACATCCATTTGTACTCAAAACCTTCCCACTTTCTAAAAGGACAGACATCAGCAAATCTATGCTGGGGAGCCTGACTGATAGCAGTGAACCTAGGTCTCCACAACAAGACTAAGTTATTTGTTAGCATCAGTGTACATCTGACAGTCACAAATGACATGCCCCATGTATGTGCTGTGTTGGCCTCAGCTTGCATGTGAGCACCTTACAGCCATTTGCTCACTTCTGATCCTTCAAAAGCAGGAAGGACATGAGAGGCATAGGAGAGTTAAGAGTTCTCAATCAGAAAATAGCAGTTTTTCTCAACTAATTCTTTGAGCGCTCTTTCCCTGTGCTTTCTGTTTTCTCCCCCTTCACTATCCCTTAGAGCCTACTCTGTGTGCAGCCCCTTCTCTTCCTATGACCTTGCTGTCCTCTTTCTTGTTTCTGATCAGTTTCTTCCCTTCCTTTCTCCCCATCATTTTTTCCCTTCCATAAATACAGAATCACAGAATGGCCAGGGTTGAAAGGGACCTCAAGGATCATGAATCTCCAACCCTCCTGCCACATGCAGGGCCACCAACCTCCATGTTTAATGCTAAACCAAAACTTTCCTTCCACATGATGTCATATGATATAGATATCCCTTCAGCCCATTTAACTCAGCTGTCTTGATTCTATCCCCACCCCCCTCCTTGGGCCCTGCACATCTCAGCCCTTTGTCCCCCCCTTTCCCCCCACCCACACTGGGTGGACAGTAGGAGAAAATGAGAAGACTAAAGTGACCTTGACCCTGTACAGTGCCTCTCAGCAACAACCAGAAATTCAGTGAATTATTAACATTGTCTTTCTTCTAAAATCATAACATAGCATCATACCAGACACTATGAAGAAACACAACTCTCCCAGTTGAAACTGACTCTTCTTTATTTATTTATTTATTTTTTAATAATTATTGTTATTATGCTATGGAATGCAAAAATGGAACTTGTTCTTTTTCTCTGTTATACGGTTCTTGGAAACTTGGTACTTTAAGTGTTTTGATAGATTGTGACTTCACAGAATTTTCTTGAGGAACTTGTCTTACATGTTCTCCTTTGAAATGCAATCTAGCCCCAGTGACATATTGAAATCAGATCTGTATTTTCCTCAGCTCCTTCTTGTGCTCATAAGGGTGTTCATAAGCATTCTTTCAGACTGGATTTGAGTAAACTTCCCATATAGGTCTTTCCTTTCCCACTCAGGCAGGAAGGGAGCACTTCGGATATCAGGATCTAGATTAGGCGTACTAGTGTGTCTGTAGCCTGCTAAAATAAAAGAAACTCCAAACTTACTGTGGACATCAAGCCCAATATATTCTGCTATAGGGTTAATGTATTAGAGAACAAACATGTAGCACTTAATGTCTTACTGTCTGATAATTTTCACTACAAAACAAAAAACCTGTACTGTAATGCTTCCATTCTTAATAATGCTTAGCAAGAGTCTTTATGTATTTAAAAGTCCATCCTTCAACAGAGGTAGAAATTTATTTAGCCCTCTGTTTTGTCCTTTAGGGTCACCAGAAACAGCTGCTTAGAGAAACTATAAAATCCAGATATAAGAGTAGAACAATCATTTCGTTTTTCTGAGCCCTGGTGTACAGATCTGATCAGGCTGGGATGAATTTTCAACTCTTGAATGTTGCTGTTCCCCATTTAGGAATTGCTTTTGACAAAATACCAATACTACCCAGCTCATCAAGTTAAGATGAATAAGTAGAGATTTTTCATCAGACTTAACAGTTGCTTATCAGTCATAATATTTGGATGTATTTTTTTAGACGTTAAAGCAAAAAAAAAAAAAAAGGGGGGGGGGGGAAGAATGAATGTCAAATTGGATATAAATTTTTAAAAAAGCTTTTGTGCATGCGAAATGCAAACTGGCAGATGTTTTTACTGGCAAACATGTTTCTATTTAGAATGAAAAATATAAGCATATTTAAAGTTCATTAATATGGAATCATATTTTTAGTAAAACTGAAGAGGTTAGCTTACTGATTTCCATATAGAGCATATGCAAGTTATTTTCAAAGAGTGATTAGACACAGTTTACCTTTTGCTGATGGTCACAGTTTCCCTATGAGATAGAATAAATAGAAATGCCATTCCCATGCTAATTTGACAAGAAGACTCATTGTCACAGCAGTGTATCATGGGATACTAGTATTTTATATTTCACTGTACATTTTTTCCCAGTTACAAGAAAGTGCATCCAATTATGCTCATAAATACATCCATTAGTCCTCATACCATATACATCTACCATAGACTAGGGAAAAGATACAATGAAGTGAAAAAAATGAAAACCGTTAATGTAATTCTGGTAGTGCTTCAGAAAGGTTGATGTAGCATTTCTATACTTTGCAAATGCTGTATGCATTTACCAATAGAGTTCAATAAAGTGCCTGGAAAATAACTGTTACGTGACTATTTTTAATTTTTTTTTTTTTTAATTTTCCCTTTCTCCCCTTATTTTAGGAAATATAAACTCACAGTTTTGTAGTCTAAAATAACTGAACAGGACCCATTATTAGGATAATATAAAGATGCTAAAATAATCACATGAATTAAGAGAGAAATATAATATGCATATATTTGCATATTTAGCAAAGAACATGAATCCAGAAGAAACAAAAAAGGAAGCTGCATTACTGTGTCCTGAAGATACTTTGCCAGTTTGATCTGTAGTATAACTCATCACATATACAATAAATAAGATAGGACAGAGCCATTGGAGCTATGCTTATATCGCTCCATTAAAGGTAAAGGCATGGACTTCAACTTTATAGTTCAGAATTTTTTTTCTATTCAGAAATCAGGACTTGTCCCAGCTCTGTTTTCTAAAGTTCAGTATAAAAAGTGACAAATAAGCAGATGAGAGGAGAAAAAAAGAATAAACTTGTCCTATTAGATGGCTCTTATTTATTATCACTATTATCTTCTACAATATAAACTTTAGAATACCCAAACAACATAAATAAGTCTGGTAACTCAGTTCAGAGGGCTCAGAAATGAGGACGAGCTGAACAAACTCTGAACAAACTAGAGAAAGCCAAACCTTTAATCTTTGTTAAGTGCTGTAAAAGACAGTGCCATTATCAGGAATTTACTTTTATGGTCACAGTATTAAAGTCACATGTAATAGATCAGTGGATATCTGTAGCACCTCACCTATCACAAGCTGTTAGAGATTTGTCATTTTCTTGAATGAAGCTGAGTTTTTTTCAGATTTGTGGCTTTGGATACTTAGAACAACTCGGTGGTTCAAAGAATCACAGAATCACAGAATCACAGAATTGTAGAGGTTGGAAGGGACCTCCAGAGATCATCGTGTCCAACCCCCCTGCCAAAGAAGAAGTAAGTGTGTGAGTAGCTAGTATGTCTGTGGCAAGAGGTATTATGATGCCAGGGCATGCTTTGAGTTCAGATGGGACAGAAAAATTGGTGTTCTCAGGTGGGTTTCTTACACACCCCTTCTGTTGCAAAATAAATGTAAAACGGATGGTATTATCAAGCATCTAGTTCTCCCTCTCTCCATGCTTTGCAAAACAGAAACAGCAGAATGTGCCTTTCTCATAAGTAAATAAATAAACAAATAAATCTTACTAGATTGTGTATAGTTTGTTTTTATTTTTTTAATTTTTAATCATGTATTTATGTGGAAGCTACAGCAGTTACAAAGAGCACAAAAGCACTATTTGATAGAGCAAATTCTCAGCTACAAAACTGCTTTTCAATATAATCACCACAGTAAGCTTTGCATTTTCTTCAGTGATGAACAAGACCCTTCATTCCACACTTGTAAAAATCTGCACCAGTGGAGGTGATCCACTGTTTCACAGCTGTTATGACAGCACTGTTGCTGAAACTCACCATGCACCATCTCACTGTACTTGTACCCACTGTTTGGTCTCTATAAACATTCAGCAAACATTGATGAATGTCAATGGGTGTGAGATTTTTTCTGAGTGTAGGAATTCAGTGACACATTTTTGCTTCATCTGCACTTCCATGCCAGATGTCAGTTTATCAGATTGCCCCTCTGCTGCCTTCTGTCACATGACAATGAAATGTAACAGAATATTGGTGGGAAGATTCAACCTCTACTGCCATGCTGCCAACACCTGCCTCTGACTATGTGGACCAGCATAATAAAAAAGGAGGAATCACTTTTGGAGCAGCCATTGCAATTTCTAAATATCCCTGTTAGAGGTCTAAAAAAAATCTCAGGAATATTTAATAAGATGCCTACTGAGATTAACTTCTCATCTAGGCTTGCTAAATTTGTTTATTCCTATAATTTTAAACAGACAAACCTCTCATTTACTAAATGGACACACCTTTATGTACATGTGTTCAAAAGGAAGCAAATTAATAAATCACGGACTTTTAACATGAATCACATGACTTTTAGACAGATATAAACATTTCCTCCTCTCCCAGAAATTCCTCAGTCTAATGCAGGAATTATAGTTGCAATCACACTATATGCTGGTTAATTCTATCATCAGCCAAGGACAGATGACAGTCTGGACTATGAGCATTTCAAGGACTTATTCATAAGGAAAAGGCCTGAGAAGTCATTACCTCTGGTTTGCAGCTGAAGGGAGTGCTGGGAGAAATTAAGAAAGTGTCTGTGTTTGAGACTATAAAACCAGACATGTCACTCTCAGACTACATTTTAAACAGAAACCTTATCATCAGCTTGTTTTTCTTCTTACCACTGGCTGGTGGCATCTGGTTCTCTGCTGACCTGTGATCATGTAGCATTTATTTCTATTTATAGGACTACATAATCTTGTGGTGAACCACAACCATGATGTTTTATGCACACAGCATTCTGATAATCCCCTGCTTCCTACCCCTGCCCAAACTCTTACATTTCCCTTAGCTTTTTTCTTTAAAGCGCTTGTTTCTGAGACAAATGGGCATACTAAATTCATACACCTTTCCAAATAGTGCCATATCCTGCAATCAGATCCATTATGGGTCACTCAAGGTGAGCCAGCAAATAGAATTTGCCATGAAGCTGTTTACATATGTATGTATACAAATGAAAAATACAGAACACAATGTCAAAAAGCAAGAAAATGCAATCAAGAATTTATATAGTAGCATTACCATTCAAGTGGAAAAATGCCTCTGTAAGACAATGAAGTCGTTCTGGATCTGCCAGTTAAAAGCAAATGCCAATGTAAAAGATTACCACTAATATTTCTCGTAGAAAAATAGCATCCATAGAAGCAACACTTTTTTTTAGAGTTGCTATTTCATAGTCTGGAAAAGAACAATGCCTCCCTCTTGATTTCTCCTTGAAGGTGCCTTCTTTTTATGAAGAAGCACAGTGTGAATTGGAATAGCTACAAACACTGGGTTTGAATTCAATTATTTCCTGACTTTTCTTTCTGGTCATGACCTATAATCCTATAACACTGTACATGCCTACAAGTTTAAATTTTCAACCAGACAAACTGTGAGATCTTCTTTAAGAGTTCAGTGCTCTTTGATCATTTTTATGTATGCTTTTTTTACTGAATATCCCATGTGGCATCCCTGTGTCTTGGTGTTTTGGTGCTGGATAAACACAGAATAAAGAGAGAAAAGGCCCACAGTTCAGTTAATACTGAATGTATTATTTAAAATTATAGGGTTAAATGATATGCATTATATCAGTGTAGAAGAGACAAAAGTGAGTGTTATATATAGAATCACAGAATCACAGAATGGCTAGGTTGGAAGGGACCTTGAGGATCATCAATTACAACTTCTCTGCATACAGAAAGATAAAGCTTTCTGCAAATAACTGGTTGTGCTGCTGTTCTTACTGCGTTCATTTTGCTGTACAGGCACACATGCACACAGCCAAACACAGAGGTGTTTTGTTTGGAGTCCATGCTCACCCCCCAAAACATGTGAAGTGGATGCAGAAGCAGTTTCTGGAAGGACAGCACTGATCAGAAAAGGATAGGATTGTCTCTCAGATGCAGGGCTGTTACCACCAATGTTTTTCTACTGCACAATGCTGCTTAGTGATGAGTCAACTAAGCTGAAGGTCAGCTTTCTACTTCTAATGCAATTGCAGCAGTGCAGAGCTTAGTATAGTCTAATATATCTTGCTTTTAATAACAAGGGAAAGATTATTAGCTTAGAACCAGAAATGAATTTGAAGACTACTCCTATTCTTCTAGTAGTATAGGGGATGTTCCAGATTCAGCTTCTGTGGACACAACCATTAAGACTGCACTTGCACTGTAGATTCTTGCACCAAAAAAAAAAAAAAAAAAAAAAAAAAAAAGGTTAAAAAAAAAAGCTTAATCTATAAGAAAAATTTGTAAGACTTTGTGATACTCTCTGAATGGTTTTATGGAACTTTAGAACAGAATTAACTCTTATTTTGGATTAACAGATTTTTTTTTCTTCTGAATTCATATTCCATTATGTTCACTAGAAAACTTAATATAAATTATTGTGAGGCTTTTATTTTCTTACTTATTTTTTAGATGGTAATTAATTTTGACAACTTTTTCTAGTAAATTCCATGTCTTATATAAATCCCTGCTAAATGTCAAGTAGCTTCTTCTAAACAAACATTCACACTAGTAAATAACATTGTTCTGCAGCACGTCTTCAAAGCCCAGCCCTGCTTCCTTTCTCACAGGCTGTCTGGTTGTGCTAAGTTTTGTACTGTCAGTGCACTGTGCACACTTGATGAGAACAAGATTTATATCAATACACTCATCTGACCTCTTGATCTAAACTGCCCTGTCTCTGGTGTTTTGAGGTGAAAAGTGTTTGAATTAATGGCATGTGCAACAGGGTTCAGGAACTTCAGCAATTTAAATCTTCTGAAACATTCCAGCAACATTTTACGATCATAAATCAAAGTAGTTTATACTCTCGATAATATTGACAGGATTTTCAGATGTAAAGGGAACTAAGTTCCCACATCCATTTGGCACTCCTCATTGCTTAAAATACTGGCCATATTATTCTGCCTATAATTCCAGCTCATGTGGTTAACAATTCACAAATTCGTGGGAACTTAAAAGTCTCAGGGGCAGGTGAACACAATAGCACCTGGTGTGAACTTTTTGCATGATACATGCCATAGAACTTCATTGTGCAAAGCATTTGACACTGTTCCACATGGCATTCTGGTCGCCAAATTGGAGAAAAATGGATCTTATGGATGGACCACCAACTGGATAAGGAATTGGCTGTGGATGGTTTTATTCAGAGAGTTGTCAATGGCTCTATGTCCAAGTAGAGACTGTGTTTCTCGAGGCTCAGTGTTGGGATCAATGTTATTTAAAATCCTTGTAGGTGACATGGACAGTGGGATCTAGTACATCCTCAGCAAGTTTGCAGACAACACCAGAGGTAAGAAATGCTATCTAGAGGGACCTGGACAGGCTTGAGAGGTGGGCCCATAATAGCATTATGAAGTTCAGCAAGGCCAAGTGCAAGGTCCTGCACCTGGGTCACAGCAATCCCAATCATAGATACAGGTTGGACAGAGAATAGCTTGAGAGCAGACCTGAGGAGAAGGATTTGGAGGTGTTGGTAGAAGAAAGATTCAGCATGAGCCAGTAATGTGTGCTTGCAGCCCAGAACGCCAACTGTATCCTGGGTTGCATTAAGAGAAATGTGACAGCATGTCAAAGGAGGTGATTCTGCCCCTCTATTCTGCTCTCATGAGATCCCATCTGGAGTATTGCATCCAATTCTGGGGTCTCCAATACAAGAAGGACATAAAGTTGTTGGAGGAGATCCAGACGTGGACCACAAAGAAGGTCAGAGGGCTGTAGCACTTCCATTCTGAGGACAGCCTGTGTGAGCTGGGGCTCTTCAGCCTGGAGAAAAGAAGGCTCCAAGGAGACCTTCTAGCTACCCTCCAGTACCTCAAGGGGGCCTACAAGAAAGCTGGGGAGGGTCTTTTTATAACGTCACGTAGTGAAAGGATGAGCAGAAATGGCTTCAAACTAGAAAAAAGGTAGATTTAGACTAGATATTAGGAAGAAATTCTTTACTGTGAGAATGGTGAGACACTCAATGAGGTAGTGAATGCCCCCTCCCTGGAAGCATTTAAGGCCACATTTGAGCAACCAGGGCTAGAGGGAGATGTCCCTGCCTGTAGCAGGGGGGTTGGAAGTAAATGATCTTCAAGGCCCTGTCCAACCCAAACAATTCTATGATTCTATGATTCTGTTGTCCATGTATTTCCTTCTATTCAAAATTAATAATATTTAACTAATATGAAGCTATTCACTGTGTTAGAAGATAGCAAATGATGGAAAATTAACAACTTTCCCAGGTACTGTATTTCACTGTTTTATCATTTTTTAAAAAGTGTTTCATTTTCATTTTTAAGTAGATTAGACTTAATTTCCAGAGGCATCCAGCAACAGCCTTCTCTGAGATGAAAAGCTTGTATTTTAGATTTTTTTATCCCTATGAAGAATACATGCTATATATACACACATTACTCATTTTATGTATATATATATTTCTATAAAAACAGATCATGTTCTCACTCGCAGACATTTTTTCTCCATGCATTTTTAATCCATGCATTTTTTCATATCTTTTTTTCAAACAGTAGGCACCCAAACTGAAGGAACCATTCTAGTTTCAAACTTGTCAATGTCAATATAGAGAAAGTCCCCTGTACTGAGACATGCTATTCTTTGACAATCTAAGAACTGACTTTAAAGCTTTTTGTTTTTTGTTTTTTTCTCCCCTCTTTCCATGTTAATGAAAAAGTATTCAGCCTGTATGGAAATAGAGAATTTGTTAGCTATCATAAGCACAGTGAGTTATAAGAGGCAATAAATATTATGGTTCACCTTTAACCTGAAATAGATGATTTACCTTGTATCTCCTGGGCTAATAAACACTGCAATTATTCTGCAATTTGAGTAGACAACATGCCACCATTGTTATGACATTAGGTGTCTTGATACTTATAAAAGCATGGCAATCCTGGTAATGCTGTCAGTGCTGCTATAGTGTGTATTTGTGGGTGCTCAGGTTATCGGCTTTTTGAATAAATAGATGAATAGATTATTTAAAAGACAAAAAGATTTGAGGAGTGTTTCTTTGGAACTATTTCTTTAAGACAAGATCTATGATATCTGTCAATTATCATGCCAGGAAAGTGTGAAAGGAAATTACTGGCAAGCTTTGTTCTAATGGAAGAACTTCTCCAGATTTTAGCAATATGAGACAGTTAATTCACATCCTGTCTGGTTTCTACTGTGTGAGTGTTCGACACACCAGTAATAACTTCAAATTTTAAGTGACTGCTCCTAGGGACAAACTTTAATAAGGAACAGGTGTATAGCTGTCTCTGCCTCTGCCTGACAGTCAACACCAAGGATTTCATCAGCTCAATATATCTCAGCTTCCCATAGGTTTCTCATGTTGAAGATTTTTTGTTCTGTTTGAATTCCACGATTTTTCTGTGGTCATAATTTTCTAGGATAAAGTCAAAAATCCTAAAAGTATAGCTGCTAGTTCAGAGTCTCTGCAGTCTAGCTTGTTTGACTACCTTTAGGACCATTTAATAACAGGGCCTGGTGTAGCCAGCTGTTTTTATTACTTGGAATGAGCACCTAGTTGTCATTATTTGATAGTCCACAAATCCATGTGCCATTTGAGAATTTGTTAACAGTGATTTAATATTTATTTCCAGACCACTGAGAGGAATATTGAACAAGGTTAGGTTTAATACTAATGACTGCAAAACGGTGCTAGCCACATCTCTTTTCAGAAATGGTTCCCCTTTGACAACTGCTTTGAGAACAGTCAGGAAGTCAGTGCTTAATCCATTTAATACGTGCTGTATTGATATTATGCAGGGTTCATTGTCACATTGGAATTATCACATGATAAAGTTCAAATACATTACAAAAATCTTACGTATCTTATACCCATACAGATATCTTTATTAATCAAGCAAAGGAACATCAGCAAACTGATAAAACTTCAGTGCATGGAAAGTTGAATATTCCAGAATTATCACTTTTTAAAATAACATGGAAACCTTGTCCAGTGCCAAAACAGTGGCAATTGCACTCATGTCTGGAATAGATTTAAATGAATCTAATTTTTGATTTTATTTGTGACAGCATTCCATGAGGTATCATTATGACTTACTTATTATTTTCTTTAGTTCAAATGAGGAAAAGGTCAATGAAAAACCATCATTACCTTGCCCTAACTACATATGTTGGTTATATATGAAAATAGAAGTATTAAAAAATGAAATCAAGATGTCAAAAAGGACCCTGAGAAACATAAGTCATATCTATGTAATACTTAGAGAATTTACGAGGAAAATGAAGTGAAGTCAGATTTTCAAATCTACCTCATTAGTGTTTTTTTGGGTTGGCTTTTTTTGCTTTTTTTTTTTTTCAGAAGTATGATTTAATCAGCATTAAAGATAGTTATTGAGGATTTCTGTTCACTTTCTCTATACTTTACTGTGTGGCAAATTTGATGTCTGGTTAATCATTTATTTACCACCTGAGGAGATACCCTAAAATGATTCATCTTCTGAATCTCTTTAATTTACAGGAGGCACATAAGTGGTTGAATCCCTTATTTTTCACTAATGCAAGGTCTCTGTAAAGAGCTCCAGAGGGCTTCTTAAAAAGCAGACGTATTATAATTTCATATTTTGTTACAATGCATAAGCACAGGAATAGCTGTCAAGTATAATCCTAATGACAAGATGGAGTAAATAGTGACCCTTAGACGTTGTCACATACTTCCTATGAAAGAACTTATCCAATTTAGTTAGAAGTTCATCACTGTCTGCTCAGACCTCCAGATGCAGAGAGTTACAACATATTTCCTAAGCCAAAGAACAAGTAGATTTAAATATAAAATAAGGTGAAAAAAAAAAAAACAAAAACACAGTGTATTACAACTGAATGTTTTACATCTATGGAGAATAACAGCCATGCCACTGAATGTTACCAGAGATTTATGCAGGTTAAACATGTACATTTGCTTCGAGATAGAATGATAATGATTTGATGCCACCATGTCAGTTGAATGACTTTTCCTACTCACACCTATTACCACGAAAAGGCTGAAAGGCTATCTTGGAATTACAGCCTTTGGGAAAGAAAAGTGGACAGCTGATGTGTTCTATCATCAGTGTTTTCCCACCTGAAGTCCTTCATGCAATCCTCAGAACAATTGCTGATCTGTTTCTATCCAAGGATTAGCACTTCAATCAACCAAAAAATGGTGAAACACATCACTACATTTCAGATTCCAGTGTGGGGGCAGAAAATGAGCATTTGAACTGGGAGAGAGCAAATGACTGACTACAAGAATAAGTAATTCTTGTGTCAAGGCTTTGACAAGTCGTTTGTTAGAAAGCCTATTTTACTGATTGCAGACTACACTTAACAGATGTGCCATCCAGGGATGTGTCAACTCCCTTGCAGCATACCAATTAATGGCAGTCACTGGTGGTAAAAGTAGCTCTTTTAATCTTATTAAAAAAGTGGCATACAATATAATTTCCTTTGTGGGAATGTCTGAATGCATTTTATCTGCTGAGAAAGAACAACACCAAAAAAGACAAAAACCTGCCAGACTCCCCGCTGCTTTTGACTAGCTATCTTTTGCTTTCTGAATGAATTCATACTTTTAAAATCTGATTAATTGCAGTGCACTTTGGGTACCTTTATCCTCCACATTCATTCCTTAATATTACTATTAGTTTTACGTTAATCACATTTTGGCTTGGTAATACTTAAACTGTTTCACTTGGAAGACATATCCTTTAACTTCACTCTGTTGACAGAGGCTTCTTCTTATTCTCCTTGATTTTTAATTACATGCGTGAAAAACATATTACTAGTTTGCTTTGATCTAGAATTTAGACACCTAATTGCACTTTTGTAATCACAGCTCCTATAAAAACCTCTGTACCAATCCTATCTAGCCCTCTGGGTATGTGTAGTTACTTAGATCTTGATTCTTTCAAATTCCTTGGACAGTCAATTTACAATAAATGTCTTGAAAGAGCAATTCTCCAACTCATCTCTGCTACACAAGAGACAAAGTATTGCAGCAGTAACTGCAGTCAAAACTTCAATGAGTAGCTCACACCCTTGGTCTGGCTAGCAAGTTTTATTCTTTTTGTTTGAACTGGTGATTAGATTGTCCAGTGAGACTGAGCATTTCTGTCTTTAGAGGTGTTCAAGATGTGACTGAAAAGGCCCTGAGTAACCTGATCTGATTTGATGTACACTGGGAAGAAGTTTTTGTTGTTGTTGTTGTTTGATCAGACTGTATTTTTATTTAGGTCAATTAACTTATCCTAATTTCACCAGAGAAGACAACCAATTATTATAAAAGATTTTTTTTTTTCCAAAAAGCTTTCCAAAGAGTTGAAATGTTTTTACACTCATATGACTCACAGCATGACAGGCATGTAATAAATTATTCTCTTTCCTTGGTCTTTGAACACTGTTTACATTTGTAGACTGACATTATGCAACTTTCCTTCAAAGTTTGGAAACTGAACAAAATATTAACAAGTGCTAAGGCCTGTAGCCTTTACTGATCAATCTGTTCCTAAAACCCAACTTTGATGTGTTCTTGGTCGTACACTCCTCCATTTCTCTCAAATTCTCTTTCATAGAGAATAATTCAGGAACATATGTAGCATTATAGATACAGTTAGCCACCACACAGTGGCAATATCCAAACATTATTCTAACTACTCCCTTTCCCTTAAAAGCTAGTAATGTCATGCAAGCATCCAAACATTAATACAGATTAAATACACATAATAAAATTATGTTCATTAGTGTTGGGGTAAAAAGCTATGTTACGCCTGCAAAAACCTTGTTGGTAGGAAAAGATGGGACTGCACAAAAACTGGGACTGATGAAGGCAGTAAGCTTTTTTTGGCGCTGATTTCACATAATCACACAGAATCACAGAATGTAGGAGTTGGAAGCATTTCTCCAGTCCAACTCTCCATTCTCTCACACATCCCTTCTGGTGAGTCAGCCACCCCTCCCAGATTTGTATCACAGGCAAACTTGCTGAGAATGCCTTCTGTCCCTTCATCCAAGTCACTGATGAAGGTGCTGAACTAGACTGGAATCAATACTGACCCCTGGGAACATTGCTAACAACAGGCAATTTCCATTTGCAACAGGAGAAAGTTTTATTATTCTTACTTGCAATACTTCTCTGCCTCTGTGGCTGAAAATATGTTGCTGATTTCTCCATTTTATTGTGAGCTAAAATGAGATACCTACCCTCTTTTAAGTTTTTGGAAAACGGTACTGTTTCTATTACCCTTCGAAACGTGTGCTGTGATTCACTCTCATAGGCACAATATTTGAAATGGCTTTATGGGAGGATACCTGTGGGTCATGTAATTCTGCAGACCCATCATTTTCACAGACCACTAATGGGTGCTTCTGGAAAGGAAGAAACTTGAAGAAAGAAGTATGATATAAATTGGCCAGTGAGAACATGCCTTCCTCATGATTGTATTTTTCTGAAGGTGTGTCAGAATTTGCTAAATAACCTTTTTTTTTTCCCCTTCTCTTTTTTTTTTTTTAATATGTATGTACATCACTGTAGGTATTTGGCTTTTGTAAACTTCTGTGTAAATGTGTGAGTCCTTCTGATGCTGCTTTACTGTTTTGAACAGCTTTCAAACAGACTGTCCTTGCAAAGACAGACTGTGCACCTTGCAAAGAATTCAAACATAACTTCATAAACAGTTGGTGTGTACTTATATGAAAAAAACATCCATTTGAAAGCTGTATTTATACCTTTTTGGAAACTGTCATGTTTGTTAGTGGAGGAATTTATAAGCTATACCCATAAGTATCTATAAAATAAAGCAGGTCACAGCCTGTACTCTGAATCCAGGAACAAATTGCTTGCATATATATATGAATAAAGTTTTATTTCCCACCAAACACAAGAGACTCACGGAAGTATTCTAAGCTCTCTTACACCCCAAGCTAATCTTGCCATCGCTTGTTAATGTAGCATTTGGAATTGATCATGGCTGAGCCAAGCACTAAGAGTGCCAAATGAACACTGCTAGCTATCATAGTCCAGAACATGATCTGTCATTGTTTAATTCATTATAAAATAAATAAATAAACCATGCACACAGATATAATTAGAACACCTGAGATTGGAAGACAACTCTGGACATCTAACTCTCTGCACAGGCAGAGTACGTGCTGAACATGACTGTATAAAGGCAGGTTTTGAATATCCCTAGAGAAGAAAAATCCACAATCGCTTTTGGCAGCTTGTTCCAGTGCTTTGTCACCCTTACACTGAACAAGTTTTTCCTTATATTCAAATGGAAACTCCTGCATTCCAGTTTGCAACCATTGCCTTACACCTTACGTCTGGGCACTGCTGAAAACAGTCTGGCCCCATACTATCCACAGCCTCCCTTGCATTTTCTCTTCTCCAGGCACAGCTTTCTCAGCCTTGCTCCATTCCCCAATGGTTTCTGTGGCCCTACATAGGGCTCCAAGTAATTCCATGCCTCTCTCAGAAGCTGAGCACTAGACCCAGTATTCCAGATGTAGTCTCACCTGTGCTGAGAAGAAAGATCACAGAATCATAGAATCACAGCATTACAGAATTGAATGGATTTGAAGGGACCTCTAGAGATCATCTAGTCCAATCTTTTGCTAAAGCAGGTTCCCTGGAATAGGTTACACATGAAACCATTCAGGTGGGTTTTAAATATCTCCAAAGAAGGAGACTCCACAACATCTCTGGGGAGCATATTCCAGTGCTCTATCACCCTCAAAGTACAAAAAAAAAAAAAAAAAAAAAAAAAAAAAAAAGCTTTTCTTTGTGTTTACATGGAAATTCTTATGTTCCAATTTGCATCTGTTGCCCCTTGTTCCATTATTGGGCACCACTGAAAAAAAGCCTGGCCTCATCCACTTGATGTCCAACCATTAAATTTTTGTAAGTATTAAGATCTCCCTCAGTCATCTCTTCTCCAGTCTGAACAGCCTCAGGTCTTCCAGCCTTTCCTCATAAGAGAGATGTTCCAGGCTTGTCGTCATCCTTGTGGCCCTCCACTGGACTTTCTTTAAGAAAGTTCCCTATTTTTCCTGTACTGAGGAGCCCAGAACTGGACACAGTATTCCAGATGTGGCATCATCAGGACAGAACAGAGGGGGAGGATCACTTCTCTTGACTTGATGGTCATGTTCTTTTTAGTGCATCCCATGTTTCCATTGGGTTTCTTGGCCGTAAGAACACAGATTGGCTTTTGGCCAACCTGTTGTCCACTAGGAAACCCAAATCCTTCTCTGCAGAGCTGCAGTAAGTTTCCAAATGACAACAAGCTGGGAGTAAGTGTTTATCTGCCTGAGGGTAAGAAGACCCTAGAGAGGGATCTGGATAGTTTGGATTGGTGGGCTGAAGCCCATGAGATGAAATTCAACAAAACCAAGCGGTGGGTCCTGTATTTTGGTCAAAATAATTCCATACAACTCTACAGGCTTTGAGCAGAGTGGCTGACAACCTGTGCAGAAGAAAAGAATCTGGGGGTATTAGTTACCAACCAGCTGGACATGAGCCAGCAGTATACCCAGGTGGCCAAGAAGGCCAAGGGCTTGCATCAGAAATAGTGTAGTCAGCAAGAGCAGGGAGGAGATCCTCCATTTGTATTTGGCACTGGTAAGGCCACATATTGAATTACTGTGTTCAGTTTTGGGCTCCTCCTATTAAAAGGCATTGAGGCCCTGGAGATTGTCCAAAGACAGGCAATGAAGCTGGTAAAAGGATCTGGAGTACAAGTCTTATCAGAGGTGGTTGAGGGAACTGGGATTGTTCAGTCAGGAGAAAAGGAGGCTCAGGAGAGACCTTATCGCTCTCCACAGCTCCCTGAAAGGAGGTTACAGTGAGGTGGCTGTCAGACTCTTCTCCCTAGGAACAGTGATAGGAAAAGTGTTAATGGCTCTAAGCTAGCAGAAGTTCAGGTTAGATACTTCTTCTCTGAAAGAGTGGTGAGGTATTGAAAGAGGCTGCCTAGGGAAGTGGTGAAGATACAGTCCCTGGAGATGTTCTGGACATGGCTGAGTGAGCAGGATATTGATGCATTGGTGATTGGACCAGATGATTTTAAAGAATGCTTACCAACCTTTATGATTTTATGATTCTATAAGACTAGACCATGTTCAATTCAATAAAAGAAAAAAAGCCGTAGAATATGTTTAGGTACTTTTTCCTACTAATTCTAAATAACATGCTCATTTTCATTGGTCCAGGGATCATTCCTGGGATATAGTGTGCACTGTTACCAATCTGCAAGTATTTTTGCAGACCATGAAGTAGTTACAGCAGTGGCTGTATTTCACATAGAAATATCTGCATAGTACCAGTCAATTCTGAAACAGTGAATCTGGCATTTGACTTTAAATTCTCCAATTATTTGAAAGAATTCAAGGACGTACTAATCTTTAGAGGCATATAAAACTTAGATTATTTTCTACAGCTTCTTTCAAGATTTAAAAAAACAAACAAAAAAAAACCAGTGATTTACTTTTGGATGCAAAGGCTGTTATAGTGCATAATGGATTAACTGTAATCTATAGTTAATGAGACTGAATCTAGTATTTGATAAACATCTATTCCATTTCACTAATGTTTGATATCTTCTGTTTTACAAAGTAGGCACACTCCTTGTAGAATTTGTTCTGTAATGAAGGATCTGAGTGTTGACACAGTTAGTGAGAGACCTATTTTTCTTTTTTGTGTTTAAGCAGCTATTTTGTTCAGTGCTGAATCACCATGCAACCTATGATAATTTAAGTAATGCATAGTGTGCTCTGTTTTTCTGTGGAATGGCAGCAACAATGCTCCTACATAGGAGAAAAAATCTGTTTGCACTTCAGTGAGAAAATGTAGAAAGTTTCCAGTTGTGGGATAAATATTTCTATTGTATCAGAGAGTAATAACCTCTTTGAAAGAAGATTAAAATATTAATAAACAAGTGGGGAATTAACTTTTTTTGTAGAACCATGTTCTCTTCACAAGAATCTTAGGAGCCTCATTAGTTATCTGTGTTGAGTGGAAGTAACTGGAGCACCTTCTCAGTGTTCTTCTACAAGGGAGCCAGGCTTCCAGCTTGGTTTTCTCTGTAACATTTCTGAATTGCAGAACTACAGCTGAAAATATCCAGGTATTGCTATGGCCTCTGATACTGCATGTGAAGATCAGTTCTGAGTGAGCAGATAGAACTGACAGTGGAAATAGAACTTCTGAACAACCTAGAGAATGAACAGAACATTGACATTTCCCGGGAGGTTAAATCACAGTGTCCAGGGAGATCCAAAACACCATTCTGTGTCTTCTAGTGCATGAAATTAATTATTATTTTTGAATTATAAACGAATGAGTTTTCAGAGATAAGTATTTGTTTTTCTGTTTTTATTGTGAACCGAATTGTTTGCCTTCTCTTGTCAGAAAGCTAGAAGGTGAGTTTTTGACATCAGTTACAAATGCATTTATGGACACTGCCATTTTGATTAAGGTTTATGTAGCAAGACTTCAAGCCATGTTTCAATAAAAAGAGAGAAGGCAAATAAAGAAAGAATAAAATATGGATAAGATTTTTAGTAACACTAATTATTTTTTGGTTTTGTAAGAACACATTTGCATCTCCCAAATCATTTTCTACTATAAAAGTTAATAACAGAAGTGACAGCATTTTTTAGATTGAGGTTTTCAGAATTATGACTCTTTTAATAGATATGAAAAACAAAATAATTCATGCTTCCTTTAAATGTGATACGAAAGCAGGAATGTCTTGATAAATTAAACAAAAGTGAATATGCATTGATAACAATGATAAGTTACATGAGCTGTTGGGTATGTGCCCTCAGAGGGTGGCATTCTCTTAAAGATTTGTTGAGAAGCAGGATAATATTCTTAGTTTTATAATGCAATATATATAACAGACATACATATATATGTATAAATATTATAAACATGTAATTTAAAAACATGCTTGTTCATGCATGCATGTATGCAAACAATCTATATGTATGCATGTCTATACACGTATGCATATATTAAATATACTAATGTATTATAATGATTTATTGGATATTATGACATAAGATAATTATCATATATCATTATAATAATGTAACATGATCATTCATAGATGCAAACTGTTTCTATTCATAATAGGTCTTGCCCCATCCCAAGGGAGAAGTAGTATAAAAAAAATAGCCAAGAAGGCTGTCACCAGTGTCTTGTGGCTTTTAAAAAAATTATTTTTATCTTTTAAATTGGCTGGAAATAGAAGAACCCATGTACTAGCAGTCTGTTCTTACCCCTACCACCAGAGTGGTTGCAAAGAAGGTCTGTCAATATGGCAATAGGTGCCTTATGTATGTAAACATTAAAACATGGAAATTAATAATAAATAATTAAAAATACTAATACATCATTAATATAACTTAACAATATTTTTGGGTATTGCAATTGCAATATACCCACCAAAATATTGGAGTTCATAGACGGAAATTTTAGGCAACCAAAATGCAAAAATGCCCAAGGACTTCAAGTCTTGCAACTACATGTTGAAATTCATTATTCTAGAGAAGTTCCCTCCATTTTGTGTAAAGAGAGTTGACACCAAAGGATGTACTACATGCAGAATCAGAATGAATAGGACTACGACTTCCCTCTGAAGAGCATCAGTATTGCAGATATATGAAAATATTTTGAGAATGAATATAACTATTGAGGAAAATAAAGTTCAAGACACTGAGATACTAGAAACATTTTTGGAGGCATTTTTTAGAAATACCAAGGTCTTTAGAGAAAATTGAAAATGCAAGGAACAGTATTATTTCTACCTATTCCTATTTACTTGCTTATTAATTCTTTTTTATACTGTACTTGTAGTGACTTTGAAGAGTATTACTCTCTGTGAGGACAAAAGAAGATAATCCACAGAACTGGAACAACTGAACAACAGATTTTGCTTGTGATCTGTCTAGATGTATGGGGCAGGTGGGATATTGTAAAAATTCACTATGTATTGGATGCGTCCTCCTACCGTCTGCAAAAGGCAGCTGTCAATTTCTGTGATTAGCCAGTGCATTTCACACTTCCAAATGTACACAGTATACCTCCAAACCCATGAACGTCCACAGATTTACTTACATTTACACACTATGAGCACCTTGATTGGCTCGAGTGAAACTAGTTCCAGTGCATAAAGTGAGACACGTGCACGAAAACTTGGCAGTACCTGGGTGTAAACAATAAAGATTTCATTGAGCTCTATAGAAGATCGAGGAGGTAATTTGACTGATGCTAGCTGCCTTTTTGCTAAAAGTATCTAACCTAATGACTGCAAAATGTGACATGACTGTTCCAGAAAGCTTGACAATGCACTGGAGGAGTGAAAGCAGCAGATTTCTCATTTGCATACTGTATATGTTCTGCAGTGGGTAGTTACTGATGGCTTTTTGCTGCTCTACTAGCCTTTTCAATATGTAAAATGTTGAGTACTAGTGAGCTGGCATTTCTTACTTTAATTGGCACATGGATAGACTGTTTCTCCCTAACAGTTCCAGAAGAATGGGTCTGTGCTGAGTTAAATAGGTGCAGATATTTCAGTAAATGCAGAAATTGCTAGCACCATCTATTGGTGAAAAATATAAAAATTAAAACTATTTTCACAAAATATGCATGCACTCAAATTAGAGTCTGATTGAATAAATGAGTGCTCTTGTTTTAATTATTTTAAATTTCATTAAAATATACATAAATATATCTTTTTATAACCAGACGTTTTGCCTGGGATTTGCAATTTATTGAATGCATTCATGACTTTTAAAATGCTCACTCTTTGTATAAAATCCTGATAAGTCTCTAAAAACAGTATTCTTTTCCTTTCTGGGGAAAGTTTAACCAAGCTGGGAAAGTGGGTGAGATTTTGGCTGTAACACAGGATCAAAGAAGTAAATCAATCAAAGTGCTGCTCTGCAGTGAGCATATTGGACTTGATGAATATTTACATTCTGTTATTGAAGAGTTTTCATTTCCTGCAAAGAAGACAACAGCAGGTTCCAAGAAGGAAAGGAGTCAACTGTCCGTAGGAATTGAGGAAAGGGTTTTTTAGGAACACATGGTCTTATGTTAAAGAAAGTACCGTCACAACACAATCATCTAGTCCATATACAAACAGGTCCATATTCTTAAAGATTTTTACACACTTATTCAATCTTTATAGTAATAAAAATAACAGATTTGGCACATGTTGATCCGCTATTTATATGTCAACATATAAACTCATGAGTGATCTTTGAGAAAGGCAGAAATGCAAAGTACAGCATGTTTCAAAAGTGATTTCCCATAGTTAAGGCAGGGTTTTGGAAAAATATCTGTAAACCTTTTATACTGTTTTATAGTAGCGCATTTCTTCAGGTACTGCTTCCTCTGGTTCATAGCCTCAGAGACCTTTATTTTTCAGCCAATGTTTTCTGTTGTGTAATTTTGGTATTGTGAAACTGAGTAAATGTGATTGTGAATGTGGTTGAATGTTCAAACATGTTTATTTATGCATATCCTCATATTTTATACTACACTATATGAAGGTTATACACAAACTAACGCATAGAGATTCGATGGCAGTGACTTTTTTTTTTTTTCTTTTTTATGTATGCCTCATCTCAGCATGAGCTGTTTCCCTATTTTGGCTAGTATTATATTCACCCTGGTAAGGTCACTTTCAAAGAGATTCCTCCCTAATGGGATTGCCAAAATGAGTGGTAGAGCCCAAAGCTGAGGCTAAAGATAATATTTGAATTGTTTTTGTAAAGCATTTAATTATGTCTGAAATTCTAGTTGAAGGTCAGGATGCATGGAAGCATAGAAGTACTCAGGTTAAGTTTTTAATATATTACCAGTTATAGTAATCACTAGGGAAGCCAAGGCAAGAAGTTATTCCAAGTACACCAATCAGTAGGATGCATTAATTTTTTCACCTTGAACCTAATGTAACTCAGCAGTTTTTATTTCCTTTCTTCAAGAAAATAATTTCAAAAGCTATCTAACTTTGGTAGAAAGTTTCATAGTCTAAAAGGAGTTCACACTTTTGTCAGAAATATCCAAAGAGACACAAAGTAATTGTTGACTAAAGGAAAAGAGAGGGTTTGGGACTGTCTGTACTTCTGTGCCTGTCCATGGAGGTGGAAGTGCTGTAGCACCTTCCTCTACTGCTGCCCAGAGCACAGGCTCTGGAGGTCAACTCACCTCCATGTTCTCATTTGTTGCACATGCAAGAATTCCTAACCTATCTCTGAAAGAATTAATACTCATTAGCAAGGTTTAGTTAATGGAGCCAAATAGATTTTGTGAGAACCATGCTAACATGGCTAGCACTTGCCACCTATACATGGCATTGGATATCTCATGAATCAATCATCTACATGCTAAAGCCTTGGCAGGGAAAACAAATATTAAGTCTACCTAGATGAAGTTTCAGCCATTGCAAGTGTAAGGAGGAAAGAAACTGTCAGTCCCCAGGTGATTTCCAGCTGGCTTTAAAAGTGTAGTGTGAAAGCACTTATGCTTTACAAATAATATTTCAGCTCCTGGAGGGAGCTTTGAGTCAGCTGTTATATACTTTCTCCTTAGGTCAGGACAGGGAACATGAATATAATAAAGCCTAGCATAGGATAGTTTATATTCATTATGGAAATATTTGTATCGCATTCCCTTGCAGAAAACATTATTTTTCATTTATTATATACAAGCTGGCTTCAGACATGAAGAAAGTCATAGCTAGAGGGTGTCTTCTTTAGAAGAGATTTCAAAAATCCTGAAAGAAAAATAAATCATGGAAAATAATGACATTTTGATCCTGAATCTCAGGAACCTTTATGAGGAAAATTTTTGCAGCACTGTAATCAAGTGAGGTTGTTTTTTGTTTGTTTGTTTGTTTTTCCCTTCTGAGAATCAATATCACTTTGTTTATCTCTGGATAGGACTCTGCAGTTAGTTACAATCATCACTGACCTTTTTTTGCTACATCATTTCCCCCCTTCAAAAATCTCTGCAGCTGTATAACCTGCTAAAAGAATTGTCAACTGAATGAGTTTGAAAAGCTCTATGGTGTCTCTGAAGTCTTCTTGCTGTGCTTAAACACTGTCATTGCCCTGGTCTGCTTTCCATGTTGAAAACAAAACAGGCTTTAAACAAATCTTTTCAACTCAAACTAGTTGTTTCCTACTGCTACTGAAGAATCAAATATGGTTTGTTTTCTTAAAGTAAATGCTTCAGATATATTTTTTGGGGGGGATAGGAGGGGTGAGCAGGCGGATAGGGCAGTAATAAAATGAGTTGCATTTCATAAAATAATAGAAGTTGGGACTTCTTGGTCAGTACATGCAACTCGAAATCCAACTGAAAGCAGAGTTCAAGAAGTTTCCTGTGAAAAGTCATAGAAACACAGAATTACAGAATTGTAGAGGTTGGAGGGGACCTCTAGAGATCATTGAGTCCAATCCCCCTGCAAAGCAGGCCCTTACAGCAGGCTGTATAGGTAGGCATCCTCTCCAGAGAAGGAAAATCCACAACTCCCTGGGCAGCCTGTTCCAGTGCTCCGTCACTCCTACTGTGAAGAATTTCCTTCGCATATTGGTGCAGAACTTTCTATGCTCCAGTTTATGGCTGTTTCCCCTTGTCCTGTCCTCACAAACTGCTGAAAAGAGGTTAGCTATGTCCCTTCGACTCCCACACTTAAGATATTTGTAAACATTAATAAGATCACTTTTGAGTCTTCTTTTCTCAAGGATGAACAGACCCAGGTCACTTGGCCTTCTCTCAGAGGGGAGATGCTCCAGGCCCTTTATCATCTTTGTGGCCCACCGCTGGATTCTCTCCAGGAGATCCCTGTCTTTCTTTTACTGGGGAACCCAGAACTAGATACAGTACACCAGGTGAAGCCTCCCCAGGACAGAGTAGAGGGGAAAAATCTCCTCCCTTGATTTGCTGGCCATGTCCTTTTAATGCACACCAGGTTCCCATTGGCCCTCTTGGCCACTGGGGTACACTGCTGCCTCATGGCCAACATGTCATACACCAGATGAGTCCTTCAGAACTGTTTTGACCCAACTTAGGTCATATCAAATAATTAAGTGTACCAATGAGAACGAATCTGGATTTCAGCCAAAGAGACAAAATTACATATATATATATATTATAGTTATTAATTTATTATTATTATTATAATCACTCTCAAAATTATTTATTATTGTGGGAATTGATATGTCAGCAGGCATTCATACAGTATGTGAAAAAGAGTATTCTTAATGTCATATAGCAACTTAACCCTTCCCTACTGACCGTGAAATCTTTGGTTTCATTCTGATACGAACAGTGAACAGAAAAGAAAGAAAACAAACAAAAACAAGAAAAATCACTCCAGCTTTTACAAAACATTTGTATTCCACCTAATTCCACATTTTCACCCTTGCTGAAAATCAATGTAATAACTAGACAGTGCCTTCCTAGTACTACATAAAACTGAAATCGAACCATTTCACGGTTGCAAAATAATTTCACAATTGCTTTGCTAAATCACAAGAAAAGATAGAATCAAATCAGTCTTGCACAGTAACAGAAAAATAATATTAATGCATTGTATATACTAGATTAATGAGATGAGCCGTGACAGTAAAGCTTTTCAGTGGGGACTCTAATACGGTTGAGGAAACTCTCTCATGCAAAGTTATATTTTCAGGCTCTTGTCCATTTGCAGGGTGTTGCTTTATACAGTGAAATTAATCAGGCTGACTCTTTCTCCAAAAGTAGTATATTTTGCATGTGGAAAACTTGGCAATATTATCTTTTATTGTCATACTTCAGTTCTGTCTTCCCTGTGTGCCCTCCCTCTCCCTTCTCTCTATTTTTCCCCCTTGTTGATAGCTCAGAAATGATTTAGTTTTCAACAGAACAGAAAACATACTGTTTTCTCAGAGCACAGGTTGTGCTTTGCTGTGTTATGCACAAACAAATGGGAAAGTGAAAAATAAAGGACTTTAAGTACATTATTTTCCAGACTGATATGAAAGCCTGATTCTGTGGTGACTGTGCATGCAGAGCATTCATTAATTTCAAAGCAACTACAGAATGCTTATAGAAATGTACGGCCTCCTGTAATAAACGTATCTGGCATATAAACCTGAATGGACTGTTGATCTGGCTGTCATCTCTAGATGACCTTGATCTTAAATCTCCTCCCTTCTATGTCACTGCTGGGCCTGACATTTTCTGTAATGACAGTAGGTAAAGATCTATTGTTTCTGCAGAGCAAGTGGGTTTCATAGATATTGTTGAATAGTTCCAGTGGAGGTGACTTTCAAGCACAGGGTATTTACCCATTTAACAGACTGGGATGTAATTCATATCGCTTTGCACACCGGTTCTCAGCCAAATTGACAAAGAGTGAAGAAAGCCATTTCCCTGCCAACTTCTTCCCTTTTCCCTTCCAGTCTCTGAGGTTTGTATGCTGATCTGACTGCCCTGCTCTGGGAAACTGTCCTAACCAAAAGGCTGCTATGTTTCTGCAGCACTTTCTAAAAGGACCAGTGGAAAAAAAAGTGAGTGTTCAGATTAGAATCAGAAAGAAAGGCATGGTGAAGTCTCTGGAAAGTACATTACAGGGAGTGGTGTGGATCACATCTTAGTGAAAAGAATATTGGGAGGTCTTTTAATAACAGTGTAATTTTACAGGAATAAAACAAAGGATACTAAAAGACTCTTTAGGTCCTTTGGGAGTAGGTACAATAAGTTTCGAGTGCTTGGATAGCACTTGCACGTGGATAGATTTTCCATCTCTCAGTGTTTTCAAATTAAGATAAAATTTTTAATTTAAGCAAATACATTAATGATTCTCTAAGGAGTGCCTAGATGTGTTAGTTAGTTTCCAGTGTGCATATTCTCAGATGATGAAGTCTCTCTTCAGCCAGGTCTGTGCACTCCTCAAACCCCAAACATCAGCCCTTTTGGGACATACATACATGCTATTCTCCCTCACCCCACAGTTCACTGGAGTGAACAATATTCCAAGCTGTATCAGTAGGCCATCGTGGCTGATAGAATAAGCAGTCCTGAAGAGTTTTGTTCCTCATTCATTCTTATTATTGTCAGCTTCACTGATAATATGAATAGGTGTATGTACTGAAAATCAAAAACTGAATATTTAGAAGAAAAAGTGGGAGCAGATCAACAACAACAACAACAACAACAATGGTAAAATAACAAAGTACATTTAACAGCCAAGTTCCTCATCAGCTATTGCAATGTCTCAGTTGATTTGGCCTTCCTTAACTTTAGCATGTGTTACACAAGGGAGTTTCTTTGGTTTCTTTATTTATTACTGTTTCTTGTCTTCCCATGATTACTGTCAAATGTAACTGTGTGCAGCTCTCTTTTCTTCATCCAGATTGGAATGCTATTTTTTATTATTTTTTTAATCTACCCTTAGGAGGATTTTTTCATTAGTGCCTCTCTTAGAAATCCTGTCCATGACAGACACCAATTATAGCTTTTCTCTCTTTTATTCACATTTGCCAAGATATTTGAGATATCATAAGCAAATAGGAATGTGTCAATCTGCAGTTTTGAGAGGCTGAACTTTCCCCCATCCTCTCCAGTTTTTCAGTTCTATTACTTTCCTTCATTAAAACGTTCTTTCTGCCTCAGGTTAATTCTTCCAGTATATAAATGGAGAATGGTTTTAAACTGAGACAGGGGAGACTTAGGTTAGGTATTAGAAAGAAGATTTTCACTCAGAAGGTGGTAACACACTGGAACAGGTTGCCCAAGGAGGCTGTGGATGCCCCGTCCCTGGAGGCATTCAAGGCCAGGCTGGATGTGGCTCTGGGCAGCCTGGTCTGGTGGTTGGCGACCCTGCATATAGCAGGAGAGTTGAAGATAGATGATCACTTGTGGTCCTTTTCAACCCAGGCCATTCTATGATTCTATGATTAAAATATATGTTTCCTGAGTGCTAAGAATCAGTTACTACACTAGTAGTATTGATGTCAGAATGACCAGCTGTTTACAGCACATAACATAGGCTGTATGTAATAAAGAACTAACAGAACTAAGCATCTAGGAATTAGTTGTTAGTTGTCCAAAATATCTGCCAAATAGCCACACATAGTAGCAATTTCAAATTGGACACAAACACGTATCCATTTTATGGAAAGCCAAATTAGATGATCAATTATCTTCAAGCTGTTAAAGCAAAAATCAATCAGAATTGGCTTGTGTTGCAGAAAGATGCAGTTACCTGATGGAACATGGCAGCAGTACTTTCACCCCACACCATCAGAGAGCAGTCAACCTCTGGATGCATGCACGGTATGCCAGTTACTAGATATATACTCCATGATAAAGGATGCACTTTTACATCTTCCATCTTCCAGTTCCATAAGATTTCCTTCTTTCTTTTTTTTTTCCCTTTTGTTTCCCAAAACTTTTTATTGTAGACCCTCCTCCTAGCTCAGTATGCAGAATTGGCTTTAAAAGTTTCCTAAATCTGTTTGAAAAGGTAAATCCCAGTGCCTCTTACAGAACCATGATTTATTTTTTTTAAATAATGTAACTTTTTGATTTTTTGGGGAAGTGTTTTGTAGCCCCTAATACTGTGATTTGGGACTGCCTGAATTCTAACATATTTGCAAGTATTCCTCCTTTATTGACAGGACTGTGGCTCAGGAGATACTGCAGTCTCTTAAGAGTTTTCCTCCCTGTCATCTCAAATATCATTTCTGAAACATTCATGACAAGACACAGTCATTGGACAAATAAAGGGACTGCGTGATAGTAGCCCAGATATACACAGCCTCTCTGCTTCAGTGGCAGGTTTTGTGGATGGCTACTTGAGATAAGAGAAGAATTCAGATCTGTCAATGATGTAGAGGGAAGGACACAGGACGGTCTCTGAAATGGCACTGCACATGCTCAGTGGGGACAGGAGGTCTGTCGGTGTGGAGCAAGTGCAGATCACAGCAGAGATAATACTCTTTGGGAAATGATAACATTTGCTGAAAGGGCAAGAGAGGGATCTGCTTGCAGAACGTGCACACAGTTAGATGTGCACTACTACAGTTCGTGAATAATAACAATTGTGTATTTGTTTTCAAGAGAAGCTATCTTCCCTCATAAGCTCTGTAAAGCTTTTTTTCTGTATTTCATACTGCTGCTTTCTTCTTCTTCTTTTTTTTTTTTTTTGTTTTCTTTTTTAATAATGAAATTTCTTTGTCAAAGTAACTTTGAGCTTTAAAAGGAGAAAATATCTGCTACTTCATTATTGCTTTTAGTTTTAGCCTGTAGACCTTTCCTAAAAGAATGACAAGAAAGAGTGAAAGAGGAGGGAGGTGACTTACTTTCCAAAATAACAAAGAACATAAGTCACTTTGGAAGGCTTTCAAAGATGCTGTGAAGCAAAAATAATCCTTCCATGCTTCATTCCCACACTAATGAAAGGAACTTAAGTCTCTGTACCTGAAGGATCTGTCTTGATTTTCACTGAAACTCGAGCTCCAAAGTCTAACACTGTTATTTTTTTACAGCAATCAGTACTCTAGCATTCCATGATGAAAATACAGGGAGTCACTTTTTTGTCCTAAAACAGTACACAATCTGCATTTTCCCATGACAAATGGTGAAAATTGACAATGCAGAGATGATGGAATGAGTCAATTCTGCAATTCAGGAAGACAACACATTCAACTTAATTTAAGCGTGTGATCCTCATCATGAAGTCTGGAGGTATTACTTTTGTTTGCTATATGTAACATTGTCAGTTATGGCAAAGAATAATACTTTTACATTGTTGCACATAAATATATGTTATACATATAAACATGTACAGTTTATAAAGATTTAACTTCTTAATGTAGAAAAAAAAAGGATATGAAACACTGAAAAGGTAGGAATAGAGTTGCAGTTAAAGAGATATGATTTCTAAATTCAGCATTTTTACCCAATGCTGCTTTCTAATGTGATTTTAGACAAAATTCCTAAGCAAAAATGATGATTCATCAGTAATCCTAAACCAAAGCCTTTACAATCTGGTAATACTTTTTTTTTTCCTGTTAACGTTTACATGCTGTTTATCTGCATGATTCTATGATTCTATGTTATCTTCCTATAGAAGGTTGCCATCCACTTTCAAAATTCCAAGTTCTGTAATCTTATTTAAAGGCTTAAATTTCAAAGAGGACTAAAGAAATATTTCCCACAGATCACAAAATGTATTTTAGGATCTTTCAACTTTAATTAATAGTTTATGAAGTTCTTACTTTGTGCTCCTTAGATGAAAAAAAATAAATGCTATAAAACATTTTCAAACTGTTTTTGTTTTTGTTGTTGTTGTTTTGTTTGTTTGTTTGTTTTCCTGTAATAAAACCAAACTGGAATAGAAACTTTTTTTTTTTTTTTTTTTTTTTTTTTTTTTTAACCATTCTGGCCTGTCAATGTGTCTTTATTTCTCAGTTCTTTGGATTTTTTTTTTTTTTTTTTTATTCCTCTCATATGTACTTTCTATTAAATGACGAGTTTAAACTGTGTGAAGAATAGAGCTCTTGTAAGCTCTATCTGCACTCACTATTCATTATTTATCCAGTGACCAGGTACAGTGGAATCAGGCACAAAGCTAAATGCTATTGGACTAACTTTGATGCAGACGGTTCATTGTTTGAGAAAAAAGCCTTTAAGCCTCAGTGTTCTCAGTCCCATCATTTTCAACACCACCTCTTCCCCCCTCCTCATTTCTCTTTTATTAACGGCTTTACGCCAGTGTCCTTTTGACTGTGCTAACTGGCACTGTCTACAAAATCCAGTACAATGATACTATTCATTCTGGCTGTGCCATTTATAGATTCCATAGCATGCACTATTCCTATAGTAAAGATCATTCCGCCTTGTCACTTTCCTTCTTTTGAGGCTGTGATTGCTGAAGCAAAGGGCAATATATGGAATCTGATTAGTACATCCGAGCCAAAGTCCTGACTCTAAAAAGCTGAAATCAAGAGAGCAGAATTTGAAAACTTATGTGTGCACACATGCAGGGTATAATGAAGCATGTGGTGCCTCACACATGGATGTGGTCATGCTTCAGCAGAGAGAGCACCAGATGCACTGCTTATTAGTATACCCTGCCTGACCATCCACCAAGAAGCATCAGTGTCCTCTGCAGGGGTGCTGCTCTCCTGCCTTCCAGCTAGTTAAATAAAACAAAGCAGACAGGAGCTGCAGTGAGAAGGCTCCAAGAAAAATATTGATACTGACAAAGTATCAAACTCCAAAATGAATGTGTTAATATTAGTTGACCTTTCAACCAGAACTCTTACTAGTTTCAAGTCTTTCCATGTCACGCAGTCATGCTCCTTGCAAGTTTGAATATTTTATGAAGTTTCTAGAGTCATGAAAAGTCACAGTTGGGTGTGCAATTGAATGAATGTTCTCAGTTTTATTTCTAGTTGTTGCTTTACAGTGTGCAGAAATTATGTTTTGCACTTTCTTATAAATATATATATATATTTTTTCCATTTACAGTAGCCATTCTTCTCAAAGAATTTATATTTACATAAGCAGACCAAAGATGTGCATTAGGGGTTAGATATGAATCATTACTAAGTGCAACATCCTATCCTTATATTTGAATCTAGACTTCATTTCCCATGATGTGAAGGAAGAAAGAGAGAGAAAGTGAGAAAATGAATGAGAAAGAGACAAGGGGAAGGGGAAAGGGATAGGGAAGAGGACTTGCAGAATGGATGGACGTATGGAAGGTAGGCAGGAAAGACCACGTGCCACCTATTTCACAGTCTCAGGTATGACATAATATTTACATAGAAAAAGATTTGAATGCAAAAGTAACTTAATTATTAGCAAATAATAGTCATGATACTGACTGATATTTCAACAAAAATGTAATAGAGAAAGCTTAAACAAAATATCAAAATCTACTGCAAAACTTTTTAAGAAAAAGATATTAAAATTACGTGTATTGTAAGTTATTTATTTACTTATTTGTATTAAATTGAATACACAGAAAAGAAAACTTGTCTTCAAAGTGGGCTTTGAGCAATCTAGCCATCTGCTTATGTCTCTGTTTCTTACTCCTTTTCTACTATATGATCAGTTGCATATACTGCATGGTAACTCTTAGGAATATCAAACAGTAGATAAATTCAAGCAGCATACTGCAATCTTAATCTAAATTACACCATTCATCATTTCAAGCATGTTTGCTACTTATTCATAAATTTGTGGGTGATACATATTTCAGATCTCTGCTTACTATCATTTTATTCATTCTTTTACTTACAAAAAAGTTGCCTAACCATGTATGCTGTCTTTATAGAAAGATTAATTTGGATTTTTGGTCATCAAGCATAGTTTGAGATGTACTGAAAATCATATTATGTAGTGCTCTCCATAGTGTTACCTTGTAGAACTTATTAAAAATGTTTACTACAAAACCTGGCCCTTCCTTCCTTTCCTAAGGTATTGACTAAATTTTAGATCATAACTTTTAAAAGCACAAACTAGAGTTTTATATGTAACTTTATAGAAAGATAACAAACCAGGTCTTAACATCTTTGTTGGCTCTGGTTTCTACTTTTATTTTGAAGTACATGCCAGAGACTTACCCATTTCCCTTATTTCACCTAATAGTAGGGAAAAGAGTCCTTCCTTTAAGCGCATCAGATTATTGAACTTGAACTTCAGTCAAACTCAGAGACACTCTCATCCCCTCATGAAACCAGTCTGAAAAGCACTGTGGATCCATTCATCATTTATATCCTAGGAACCTAAACGACATTTCAGTGTTACCCTAGGAAAAGCAAAACAAAACAAAACAAAACCAGGAAAAAAATGCTCCCAGAGACTCCAGACAGTAATGTAATCATTTTGGCAGCTAGCCTAGTGTGTTTTGATGGTTGGACTTGACATTTCTATTCATATAACACATTCATGAAATAGAAGATAGTCTTTTTATTTCTATAAGCAGTAGAGAAATCCTTGAAATGAAAAGTATTAAATAGTCTGCCCATAAAAGACTAAGAATTTTCATATTTCAGAAATAATGGTCGCACTTTGGTGTAATAAAGACATTATATCCCTTCCTTTAAATAGTGCCTGTTTTACTCGAAAGAGATTTAACTGGAACTTTTCACCCTTAAAAAATGCAAACCATGCACTGAAGCTTTTCGGTTTAATTCAACACAGAATATGAAATATAAAAATAATTTAAGGATCAAATTTGCTATCTCATTGAAACTAGAACATGTCTTATGTGAAGAACTTATATATTATCTAGGTTACTGACAAATGTAAAGGAATGACATGGCATTTTGAGATGATGAGCCAGGCATACATTTGAAAACATGAGAAAACAGCCAGATTAATCCAGAGGTAAATTTTCACTGTTGGGATGGATTTAAAGTGTTTGCATCATTTGCTTTTTATTTCAATCATTTCCAACACAGAGCACATTTATCAAACTGTGTCTTCAATTTTGATGCCCAAAAATGTAATAGAACTTTCAACATTCTGTAAAAAAGTTATGTTTAAGTCTTGATGTTGGCTGTCAGAGTAAGTTTTATTACAAAGTAAACTTCTGATATTACCCTCCGAAATGCAGACTGACAGATTTAAACTCTGATTAGCTTCTTATAGCTATGTCTTACAAGAAAAAAAGAAAAAAGTTTAGAAGTTATTCAAAACCTAGACTAGCCTTTACTTGCCTCTTGAAACAGGAGAAGGCTAGAATTTATTACACACCTTCATTGTTCTTTTCATGCAAAAGCACCTTTATGATAAAAGACACCGAATAAAAACACTCTGAAAGGCCAAGAGTTCCTGCTGTTTAAAAAGAAAACATCAGTGTTTCTCTCACTCATTCTCAGCAAGCCTGCTACTCCTTTCCCTTTCCTTTAGATACGAGTGCTATCTCTCAGCAGTGCTATTCAGCAGACCCAGGAGAGGCAAATGTCAGTTTTCCAGATGGCAAACTGCCAGCATGGTGATGCCACACTGACAGGCATCGAAAGAATTCATTTTGTTGTGGACGCTAAAGAACATCACTTCATAGCATACCTCATGTATATGCTTCACAATCACTGATGAAGTAACCAGAAAAGAAGTCTCAGCAGCCCTTCTCAGATGCCTGTTGAGGTAGTGTCAGGTTTCTATGTGGCCCCAAGCAGCTGTTTAAATGCATTGCTAATTTACAAAAAGGAAACATCCTCTTTATGTGAAACAGGATTCAAAATGAAAAAATTACCTCTATCAATCTGGCCTATTTTCAGCTGAAACAGCTTTGCTTCGTAAAATGTTATTTAGAGTTGTTAGGTCAGATTGATAGCTCATACTGTCAAAAACTTTTTGCCTCTAGAGCTCTGTACAAACAGCTCTAAAGCAATTGTACAAACATAAAAACTCGATTGAAAATTATTTTAATACAATTAGTATATTCTATTATGGTATAATTGTTAAGAGGACAAGTTATTTGGTTACTTGATATTGGATACTGGTTGGAAAAACAAACCAAAGCAAACAAACAAATCCACTTTTTTAGGTTTTCTAAAGAAAGTTTAAAATTCTGTGATTAACATAATTTTGATCTTCAGCAAAAAGTGTACGGAAAAAAAACCATAAGGATAGACAGCATGACCCACTGACGGGTGTAAGTAGCTGGAACAACACAACCAACCACCTGAATAATTCTCTCTCCATCTTTTTGAAGATGCATGAAGTACCCCATATAAGTTATTTTAACGTGTTCTTTAAAAACATCATGTATTAATTTTATTTTAAAGTAATGTCAGAAATATATAAATATGCTCCTTTTAAGCAGGTTTCAATAATAAGAAGAAAAGAATAAAATGTATCTTTTTATCACAAATAAATATATGTATTTTTAAACTGTCATGCAGTCAAACTTAAGAATTGCTTTGAAAGTGAACTATTTGAAAGATACGTTGAGGAAATTTTAACTACATTCAGCTGTAGTTAAAGTAATTTATTTATTTATTTATTTTTAATTTGGTTTCAAATTAGAATTCCAAACAAAACAAAAATATATAACCTATAAAGTTCATTTCAAAGTGGACATAATTCATGTTCCAGCAAAAATTCATATTCTCATATTTGGATGATCACCAAGGTATTGTTTGTCTGTTTGCATGTGACTGCAATTACTGGGTTGTATTCACAAGAGAGCATTTATACACACATTTGTGCATGCTTGTTCATGCATAAAGTTCATTGCAGCTGTTGCAGCTGTAATTACAAATTTGATCTTCCTTTGTCATGTGGGGCCTATTTAAAATAAATTGTCATTACTCTGTGATCCAGTAATCGTTTGTGCTATGTTCTTTGGCATCCAGCCAGGATGTCAAAAATTACTAGATTCACATTTTCTAAAAATAACTTTAATAATCTTGTTGATCTGATCAAGGCAAAATAAAATAAAATAAAAATCTGTTCTGGAGAAGAATCCATCCAAGACAGAACAGAGTTTTAAATGGTTTTGAAAAGTGGTAACATTTTAACTGAGGTTAGCTAGAGGCTTTTTGTTTATTTTCATTTTGTATTGTTTTTCTGTTTTACCTATCGAGCAAATAAAATGCAGATACAATTCTACTTCGGTTGATTTCTTCCAGAAATTTCTTCATCTACCATATTATGAAACAATAAATTTCATTATTTATTGCTTTTCACCATCGAGAGTTTATTTATTTATTTGTAACATATAGACTACCTGCTTGTCAACCATCTATTCACTTGAGCACTAGAATTAAAGCTTATATTTTGTGAAAGAGAGAGAAAAATATATGTTTAATTGTTACCTAATTTTCTAGTTTGTTACTTTATTGTAAGGAGATTCTGCTGCTCTGAGCTGTTTCCTGAGCTGCAAAGGCGTTTTATTTTGGGGCTATTTATCTAATTTTCCACTGCATACTTTTAGAGCAATACCAGAAAAGATTATTGTTGTAATACCAGAAAAACTTTCAATGCTGCTTTGATCAGTGTGAGTAGCACCTAACATACATTTGCTCCCTTTTTCCACTGGAGGTGCGTGGGCAGTTGAGTGTTTTGTTTTGGGCTTTACAAATACAGACATGCATTCTCAGTAACAGTGCTTGAATACTACTTTTTAAAATTGTTTTTCAGCTTACTTATGTGTGTTGGAGACAGTGTCACATATACGACTTCTCAGGTGGAAAGAAGATAAAAAAGCGAGTCAGTAGCCTGGAAAAGGTGACTAAACTGATTTAAAACAGGAGGAACAAATGACCTGTTAACGAAATGTGGACAACAGTGTTGTAGTGGCTCTTGAACTTCTTTACACTGTGAAAGAAAACAAACAATTTAGTTAGAACTCAAGTAGAGATTAAATTATTCTTAAACAATTGTGAAGTTTTCCTATTTTTTCCTCAAGATATTTTTCATCTAATTGCAGATCCAACTATCACATACAACTACTTAATACTCACCTTGCCTTTTCATGGCTGCTTCAGATTAAAAGGTAAAAGGTCAGCAAACTCTAAAACTCCAAGAGTTCAGCAGACCTGAATTGCCACCAGTTTATAACTTCAATTTCTATATTAAAACAAAAAAAATTATTATGAGATCTCTTTTTCTGACCTAGCCCATTATTGTGCAGAATTGGAGAGGGCCAGTTCACAGGTGAATGCTGCCCCAGCTGCCCAGAGTATCCTATTCTCTGAAGTAATCACTTAATGGGTATTAAAATCCATTATAGAATTCATTGGCTCCCAAGAGTTGTAAGTTCCTCGGCACTTGAAAAACCCCAGAAAACTGAACTTTTTCATTGGAATGTAGGTCTAGAGATCAGAGCTAACTTTCCACACTGTTGCCAGAAATATATGGATGTACCACACTCCAGGATCATAACAGTGGATTCAAAATGCTCACAAAGTTTGTACTCAGCATTTTTCAAGGTTTCTGGAGAGGTCGGCCAAATCCAGCAAAACTAATGAGTTACATAAAATGTGGCTGCAGATTCCTCTGCTAATATAGTTTTCCTGGGGCCTCTAATAGATGTCCACTGCCAAATACCACTGTGCAATATTTGAAGTTCTTGCCCAAGCATTCACATGCTGCTTAGGGAGGAATAGTGTGGAGCCATGCTGCATCCTTGGGCTTTGCCCACCCTCTCCCACCATGACCAAGTAAAAGGTTCAGGGAGGAAAACTCCTGTACACTGTTACATTCTCCCGCTTCTCTACTTCTAGTGAGCTTCACACTTTTTAATCATATAACCACAGAATAATTACAGTTGGAAAGGATTACTAAGATCACCTAGTCCAATCGTCAACCTATGTCCTTCAGTGCCATATCTAGACATTCCTTAAACATCTCCAGAGATTGTGATTCTACCACCTCCCTGGCCAGCCTTGTCCAATGCCCCATCACTCTTTCTGAGAATAAATTTGTCCTAACATCCAACCTAAGCCTTTTCTGGTGCAAACTTAAGCCATTACCTCTTGTCCTATCACTAATTACCCAGGTGAAGAGGCAAGCATAAGGGACAACTTGAGTAACTAGTTCCATCTTACTATAAATGTCATCCCAAAAAGTCAAGTGGGATTTAAGTTTAGGGAGCAGACATCCTCATACTGCAGGGTGAGAAACTCTCAGAGGGGTCATTTGTCTTCCCATGAGTTCTTATTCATCCTATACCCAAAGGCAGGAAATGGGAAAGCTTCCCTCCCTCAACTTTCCTGCAGTTAAGAGCAACTCTAACATTCAAAGCATGAAGGTACATGGCTCCTATATAACATCAGTTATATTCACAGGCATAAGCGTAAATGCACACACTATATAAAAAACATTCACAAGATAATATTATAGGAAACTGTGAGTTTTACCTCCCTTTTAACTCTGTCTGTTAACTTCTGACTTCAGTGGAATATGCTGATATTTTTTTTTTCTATTATGTTCTTCTATGACTGTTTGGGAATTTTTAGCTTTCATTTCTTAAATTTGTGTGTTATCAGTTTTCTCAGAAGGGTGATAGCTGCTGCCTTTCTAGCTATCTTTTAATGCAGAAATACAGGACAGAGAATCTTTCACTTAATCCTGCGGTATGACTGCGGATGTTGTGAATATATAATAACTTCCCCCTCCCCCTTTCCACTAGCAATCTTTTCTCCCCACATCCATCTTACACATTGACTTTCTTCACAGCAACTGTCCTTGATAACACTTAAAACGTGATTATATCTATTACCAATTTGGGTAAATTATTAAAATCAAAGCTAGCAGCAGGCTCTCTGACGTTAAATTTCAGGCTTACGCTACCAAAGAAGGACAAGCTGAGTGAGAAAAGAGCAGGTTGAAGGAAATGGGTAGAGTAGGGTTGGTTGTGGGGAATTATAAGTAGATGAAAAGAAAATTAATAAGAAAATAACTTCGAATTTTAGCTAGCATTACATATGCTTCTCTGTTAAGTTTCCAATAAATGGTATATTGTCACAAAGAGCACTGAGAGTGGAAAGAACTGAAGTTCAGTCTGTGCTGAGGCACTGAGGGTTAAGGAAAATTAGGATCTTTTTAACTTCTTTTTTCAACTCGTGCCTTTGCAGGAGCAGTCAGCTAATGTAGTCACTTTTTGCTTAAAAACAGCTTGCTGTTGCTGAGTATTCAGCAAGGAGTTTCTAACTGGATTCATAAAACAAGCAGTTATTGAATTCTATGAGATGAACGATGAAGATAAATTGGGATATGTCTAAATGAAATTAAAAATTATTACTTGTACAAAATTCAGAGTGTGGCTGGCTGTACCACCAAATCTGCGTTTAACATTGTTAGGAATTAAAGGTATGTAACTGATAAAGATGGATGTCTCACTTTCTTGGTCTCAACCTGCACCTTTTAAAATAAATATTATAATAATTGATCCCTGTGAATGATGTGCATGTGCTAAATGACGCTTGATGTATGGCATTAACTTCCTGCTTCTGGCACTGATGGATGAGCTTAGTCTTCCTATAATGAAAAGATGGTCAAACTTTCAATTACACATATCACACCTCCACAGACAAAGCATGATGAAAATGAATTTGATGCTATTCAGCTACCGCCATCCTAATGTTAGCAGAGACAAAAAAAAAAAATAATAATTAAAAAAAAAGACAAAAATAAAAGATTTAATCGAAATACTCTGGGAATGAAATTTTACGTTAACTTGTGAATATATTATTCTGTGGCATTAAATGTGAAATGCACACTGCTTTTTACTTCAGAGCATTTATTACATTACCTCCTCTGGGAGCAATTGTGCCATAAGTGACAGAGTCATAAAGCACTCTGGGGAAAAAGGAGGAAAAAATATCCTATTGTAGGAAAGGAAAATTCCTCATTTCTTCAGGCACATCTTGAGGAACAGCAGGAAATATCTGCCATACATTATTACGTGAAAAAGGGAAACAAACACTTGGGAACTCAGCTATTTTTTATTACTACGTGTTACTAATTATTCAAACATTTTAGGGGAAGATGATGCCATGTTTGTAGCAGTAGAATTTTTCGCACAGTGATGAGGGTCTTTCTATAAGTCTAGTCCTCGTTTCCCCTTCAGCAAGTCATGCAAAACAGAAAATTCAAAGATAGTAACAGACATATACTTACTCAAGATTTTTTTCCAAATTAATGTCTTTAAAAATCAGTTTCTGCATGATGTTTCATAAGTATTCTATTTACATCTAATGTAATCGTATTTAGTTCATTATCCTTAAAAATGTTTTGGGGATTATTGCAGGAGTTGTTCAAGTTAATTTGTGATTTGGATAACTTATTTTATCAGCCTAATAAAGACAGGAAAACTATTTTCAAGGTTCAATAAAACATTATAATTAGGTATCTAAGTTTTCCTTGCAGTCTGTTAAAATGACGTTGAAGTTTGGAGAGGTATTCTACTGAAAAAAATACAGGCTAACAGATGGAATAGAATTATTCTGGTCTCAGTTGCCTGTATCACAAAAGGACAAATTTAATTCAAATGCTGTTTAGTGCCATCTGAGATGTTAGCAAACATGTTTTGAAACAACAAGGAACATTCTACTGAAGAACACAATACCTCAACTGACTGGAGCAGCCATTGCCATTCCTTCTCTTCCCTCAAATCACACACAGGTTTGTTTCAGTTAAAAAATACTTCTTCACCTTGATTTGTACCTTTTTTTATTCTTAAATGTTCACCGCAGAGAATCACAAGCAAATGAGGAAAACAGCAAAATTTTTATAACTAATTCCAAACTGAGGGACTTTTACCAAATCTCTTATTTTCTACAGTCTCTTTATGTTTCTCACTGGGTTATTTTCCAGCCCTCTGAATGGACAAGTGCTTCTGTATTTTATTTATCCACAGTACTTCTTCAAAGTATTGGTTCTGCACCTTTGTTAAGATCAGACTCCATTAATTAATAAAGAAATTAGACAATGAGCTAGCAATTAATTTTGAAATGAGATGAAATTAATTTCAGTTATTTACTATCCTATTCCTGACACAGATGAAGACCAGTACCAGATGTCCTTTTTTTGGATCCAGCTGTATGTGTGCTGGGTGTTGATACCTCCAGCTGCTTTTCACAGCTCACCAGATGATGAACGCCATTTGATCTGAAATGGTGTGTTTTGAGTACTCCTTCCATACCTTTCATAGGAGTTAGTATTTGGCAGAGTATCAGTAGCAAGAAACCAAATATCAGTAACCGTCTCACATGACACATTCATTTGGAAATGAATATCAGTTTGCTGCATATCTTCTTTATTGTTAGAGCTTCTTGGGTAGAGGTTTTCATTAAGATGCCCACAAGAATTTCTTTTGGTTTGTAGTGATTAATATTAAACCCAGTAATGTAATGGATCTGAGCATTAAGAAATGTGAAGAGGTTGCCTTCTAAGATTGGTTTCCTCTCTACCCTCTTTTATACATGAAATGCAAGGTGGGTAAATTCTGTCTGAAGGGTTTAAAACCTGCACTAAAATCTGGCTCTATGTGGTGTGCAATATCTTGTCTGCCTTTTCTTTCCATATCTAGATATACTAATCAAGCTTGGGAAAATTAATAAGACCCATCTAGACTTCTGCAGGAGTTTCTGTTTATACACATCAAGTCAAAGCTCCTTTTTTAGCCTATGAATAATGAGCATCTGTTATATTTCATTTAAAATCGTGATTCAAAGAGTCAGTTCATGTTTAATTTATGCAAAATACCTCTATTACTTTTTATGAGTATTAAATCATGTAAGGTTAATTTCTGCATTCAGTTACAACCATATTAGTAAAAATATTAGATAGCACTCAGAAATCACAACTGCTTTTACCATTGCATAAGAATTCCTCATATGCCAAGAAGTTTACTTATTTTAATGTGTTACTCACTGGATCCTAGGTCTGACTGCCCTCTGCAACACGTATACTGTTTCTATCAGATTTGTCTTCAACATGACTAATAATTAAATTCTGTAAGGCATAATGATGAGAAAGTTTGACTTGGAACTGAGCAGGTCCTTAACTCAGGAGGACTGTTCCTTTCTTTTTAATGTGATATATTTTACATTTTCAATATGCTGTAAAATTTGTATTTTAAACATATGCTAATGTATGCACTACCAAAATTTACAATTTCTTTATAAACAAAGTCATAACATTTATTAGAAATATCCAGATATCAGGGACATTATATTGTGTATCTGGATGTTTGTTCACCAACATAGCAACTATATAGTAAATCTGTTCTTGAAAGAATTGGTAAGCAATGTTAATCTGTTTAGCAACTTCAGATACCTTATAAGGAAAAAAAAAAAGCATATTTAATAGATTTTTAATCAATGTTTTTAACAGGGACTATTTTTGATCTTTGATGTATAGTAATTAAATAATTATTGTTGCAACAGATGTTAAGATCCACAAAATAAGATCAGACTAGAAAAGGTTAAAGCTAATGTCCGTGGGAATGAAAATTAGATCAGATCTTGAATTTAAAAAGCATAAATAAATATCTAAAATAATACTTTTATACAAAGGCTGTGAAATCTGTCTGGTGGAATATTTTTATGATATCTGACATTTCTAAACACATTGTAACCTCCCTAATGTCAAGGAAATATAATATATTGAAGAATAAAACTACTAAAAAATTTTAGTCTTTCAGGAAGAATAATATTGAATGGTAATCTGCTCAGCAGTGGTACAGCTGTCAAAATGATTTGAAGAAAGTAGAGAATTACTGAGGTTAAGCAAGTATCTATCGCTTCAAGTGTATTTTAGCAAAGATAATATCCAATAAAAATATACATTTGACCTTTTAAATATACTAAGCCACTCCAATAAGTATTGCATTTCAGTGTAGTCCTATAACCACAGCACAAGAGGAGAGAGTAGCTTTATGTTTGGCAGTCATATTGACAATGAAGTGGTTAAACTAGAAAACACACTTGGTAAGATGTTGTTTATGTACACTGTACAAAAAAAGTGAAGGAAAATACAGGGTTGGCTTTGTATTTCTATAAGTGCAGGCTGAGATGGTTTATACTTAATCCATTAATTGAAGTGGTAATGTATGTGAAACAAAGATCACATTCCTGTGGTAAGAGTGTGTAAAACCTCAAATCAAAACAAATAATGAAAGGCCCTAGCATAAGCCCTGCTTGTAAACGTAATATGGCTGCCAAAAATACTCCATTCATGTAGGCTACCTAGATATGGACTGACACACTGATTGACAGAAAACAGAGTTGTGCAAAGGCAAAAGAGAAGGTAGGTAAATGAACCGGTGCCTACCATGTGATGAGCCTTTGCGTGGAAGAGCAGTCTCTTTCCCCTTGCAGATGTGCAGGAGGTCATGTAGCTTCATTCCTTAGTGTTAGTGAGCATGAGAGTGCTAGACATTGTGCTGTGGAAGCTGATGGAAGCTGAAATATAACTTACAGGAGTACATAACTTCTACTTCAATTTGTCAACTATTATGCTACTATTAGATACCTCTTTTGAGACAGGGAACTGTTTTCCGAGTTTTCCAAAGACCTAAAATATCAAAGTTATGACTGAAAAACACAGGCTTAAATGAATTAAATGCAGTCCTGTCAGGGAATCTGAAATCAAGCCTGAGGCTAGTGTCTTAAGCGTAGGATTTGATCTACAGCACTTGTTTTATAATTACCATGAAGAAGGGCTTCTGACCCAGGAACATTATTCTTGCAAGCCTTTTACTTATGGAAAGAAAGTAAATATTAATACTTTGCAGTTTTTTAAAACAGTGATAAATAATAGATAAATTGCTATTTGAATTTAGTAATAATGAATTATCCACATAAAAGTGAATTTTACACTCACACAAATAAAACAAAAATAACAAAGTGTTTCTAAAGGATTATTAATGAGTTAATAATGTACACAATTACACAGTATAATTAACATGAGGGAAAAGTTATGGGGAATAATTTGAAAAATTTCTTCAGTAAGAAACGTGTACTTGGAAATGCACTCTAGAGATGATTCAGTGCAATGTGGAAACACTCAATTTAGTTCATATGTTTTAGGGAAAGTGTTATATTTAAAGAAGAAAAATATATTTCATTTAGAGCAAACATTGAGACACAATTCTGATTTTGGTGATGCTCAGATGCATTGACCAAAGTTGCTGGGGGAGGATAATCCCTTTATTTATGTACCTATAGTTTTTTTCAGAAACTATAGTAAATGAGGGCAGGTCATTTCTTGTCATTATTTGAGGACAGAGTGAATTTTACCTTTATGAAGAGGGGAAGACAGTCACTTTTTGATAGCAATTTTCCTTTTTCATTTGCAGTGGAGCTTTGTAAGAGGTGCAATCCATTTAGGAAAAGGTTGTAAGATTGAAATAAGTTGTGATGGACAAATATAAGTTACATGGTGGTTCATTTCGTGGAATACATACTATCCTCCCATCAATTGCTTATATTGTAACAGGGCACTCTACAGCGATTTGCCAAATCAGTGAGATGAACTGCTGATATGTGAGAGCTACAGCATGCAGAAACTTAGTATGCTCTGATTTACAGGGTCATTATAAATCTCAGATACACTGAATGGCAAAAATATCCTGGGCTTAAAAAGCAGGAGGTATGCAGGGGAAGCCTACTCCTTAGTTCTGATCCTCTCTCATGGGAGCAATATGGCCATATATAAGACACAACTTATTCACGTGTAAGTGCAAGCCCTGACCACAATCTTCTTTTCAGAATTTCCAACATTATTGGCAGTGTTACCAACTTTTTTCTTCAAAGATAGCAAAATGACCATAATCCTTGCTTTATAGATTTTGAGAAGTGTTGACTCTCATATCGCCACAGTACTATAATTTCTCAAGCAGCAAATTACGAGACTAAATGAGCCATGTAGTCCCATGGTAAATTTACTAGAAAATTCTGTCATACTATCCTGTGTATGCATGTCTAAAACTCTGCTCTGTTCAAGAGGATTTTAGAAGCTGGATCCTGAGTATTGGAAGTCTGGACTGTCTTGCTTGACAGTGCAACAATACAGAAAGGGAAAAAAAGAATAGCAGAGATTTATCACTGACAACATTTTATGGGTATGGATAGGTTGACACCAAATGCAGGGTAAACCTTTCAAAATGACAGAATATCTAACTGACAAGAGAATGACTCGATGAATATGGGAAGTCTAAGGTGGCCATAGTTTTCTTAAAGATTGCATGCTATCAAGTGATGAATGTAGCTGGAAAAAAAAGAAAAGATCAGTGCATTTGCACAAACTTTAATCTGCCCCAAGATAGATGAAATGTAAGATTACAATCAATATATCTTTGGGGTAAAATGATGCTAAGCATTTGATAGGCTAAAATATGGAAGCCATAGTTGTACAGAGAAAAATGAGTTTTCCTCACTGTCTCTCTGGGATTATATATTAGATGTCAAATATAAACACAAGGGGGTGAAATTGTGTGAGGCTGTAAATGTACTGTTTACTACTGCTAAAACAAATACCATGGAGATATGGAAAAATTATTCAAGTTCATTGTGGGAGAGCTGGACTAGACGTCTGGCCTCTGGTGTTCCCTTCCAATTCAGGAGATTCTATGATTCTAAAACTTGCTGTAGGATATAAGAATATTCCTCTTAATGTAAAGTGATAAAATAGGCCCATATAATGGGCAGATTTTATCCTGAGGTTCTGTAGAGAAGTTCCAAACATAATTCCAGAATATAATATTTACAAGACACAACAGAGAAACTAGGCTGGTTATTTAAGCCCTATGATAGGTGTGCAGTATGTTTTTCAGATCCTTTTCTATTTCAGTAGTATCAGTTTGAACTCTGGTCCATCTTTGTGTGATATGCTGAATGTTTAATAAACCCAACTATTATTAAACAAGCAAACTTAAAATTCCCTTTTTCTTCAATTAATAAAAAACTAATAATCGAATAACAAAAACAAACAAACAAACAAAAATGACTTGTAACAGCTGATTGTTCTATGCTAGCCCACTGCAGCCTATAGGAAATACTTGATGCTGAATACTGGTACAGGAAATATTGAATCTTATTTACTCATCTCTCCTATTTTTTACATATGGCTGTCTTAATTCTGCATGAGCATGAAGATGATTGATTTCTTCTGTCATAATTAGAATGAGATTGTAGAAATATTTAGTTATGTCTCTATGCTTTGTCTCACGCTCCAGAAAAGTTTGCTGAGATCTAGACTGAATCTCTCATGAAGCTTTATTCTGTAACAGCCAAGGAAAGGTACGATAGAGTCATGTAAATGGTGAATACTGAGTATACCATTGTGCTGCCGTCAGATGATGAGACTGGACACTGTAGGCTGAGGCAATAAATAGACATTGGATAAGCCATACATTTTTACAGTAGCTGAAAGGAGAAAAAATACCATTGGCATAGTTATTCATAACTTTAATTCAGAAAAAAAAGACATAAGTAAAATGTCTATTTAAAAAAAAAAATATATTTATTTATTTATTTATTTATTTTGGCTAATCTTAGATTACACCTATATTGAAAAAAAAAAATTACTTATTTCTAATCTGTTTCTGGAACTGCTTGATGTCATCCTCAGGGCAAATTGCATGAAAGTTTGCCATTTTCTAAGAAATACAAAACATTACAAAAGCTTCATCGCACTTTAGAACTTCCTGAAGGGAGGTTGTGATGAAAAAGGGTCTGGCCTCTTCTCCCAGGCAAATAATAGGACCCGAGGAAATGGCCAGAAGTTGTACTAGAGGAGGTTTAGGTTGAACATTAGGAGAAACTTTTTCTCTCAGAGGGTGGTCAGGCACTGGAATGGCTGCCCAGGGAGGTGGTGGAGTGGCCGTCCCTGGCAGTGTTCAAGAGGTGCCTGGATGAGGAGCTACTAGAGATGGTTTAGTAGCTTGTGGTACTGGGAATGGGAGGGTGGTTGGACTAGGTGATCTTATAGGTCGTTTCCAACCTTGTGATTCTATGATTCTATGATTCGTTTAGCATGTGAATGGATGAACGTGATTTGCGCTTTACTGACACGGCTAGGGAAATGTAAGAACTGACTGAAGCAACTGATTTGTGATTCTGGCACTTGTAAGTTTGCCCTTTACTCATGACTCTGGGTCTATGGGACACTAATAGAGTTTCTAATTTTTTCATGCCTATTCTCATACATCTAGTAGGTCCATAATTATCTTTAACACATTCTGCTTCTTCAGATGTTCTTGAAATTGGCAGAACTAGACACGTGACATGTGCTTAGTTAGTAATAATCATATACACATTTTATCCGGTAGGAAACTAAACTGAAAAGAAAAAGGGTTATAAAAGTGGAAAATATCTGGCAAAGACAGTGAGTTGAGATTGAATGGAATTAACACGCCTATGAGTAGGAGGAAATTTGTACTACCCGTACATATCTGCCTTTTGATAGCTATGCAGTCATTTCAGTCTGTACATCTGGATATGTCTTTCAGATGTTCAACCTCATTAAAAGCTTCTCTTTAAAAAATGACTTGCTCTTCCTGTGGCATTATCTTTCCTGTAATAGAATTAGAATTAAAGGAGCAGCCTTCATTATTTCCATCTGCCTTTTGGAGAATTTATTCAAATTTTTCAGTTTTCTAATTCTATTTACAATGAACTTGAGTGATAGGACCTCCGTAATTTCCTTGGAAAGAATATTACATTCTCCAAATGACTTGCATCCAAAAAACATCCACTGGTGCACTCATTTCCTGTTCTGACAGAATCATAGAATCATTTGAGCTGGAAGGGATTTTTGAAGGTCATGTAGTTCAACTTCCCTGCAATGAACGTGTAGACACATACAGCTTCATCAGATTGCTTTGAGCCTCATCCAATTTGACCTTGAGTGTCTCCAGAGATGGAGCATCTACCACCTCTCTGGGCAACCTGTCTCAGTCCCTCACCACTTGGGTCACCTGCTTCCCTTTTGTATTCTGAGTTTGTCCCCTTACCCTCACCTGCAGATACTGGTGCCTGGACAACCATGCAAAAGGTGCCATCCTTCTCAGCAAAGGAACAACCCAACATTATATTGAGCTATGTGACAGAAATTTTGCAGCTCCAGAAATGCCTGGTAAGGGCATGATAGCCATTAATTAAAAAGAAAAAGCACACAATCTTGGCAGGAGTTCTTTAGTATGTCCTTGGCAAATATTTGCAGAAAATTACTTTTTTTTTTTTTTTTTTTTTTTTTTGTATGTTACTCCCAACTATGTCATGAGAGCAGTTTTATCTGTCAATTGAGCTTATAAAAGGCTATTCCTCATCTTGTAACAGAGGGCATAGTAAAACAAACACAGTTTTTCCTATACTACATTATACAGCTCATTAAAAGACAGATGCTGTCTTTGGCTGTGAATCCATACTGACCTCTCTAATATTACCCAAAGTAGAACTCCATTTGGGATCTTGGCAGAGCACAGAAGCTAACAGGACTCAAAACTGCTTTTGGGGAGATGGAGAAATGAAACTTGTAGGTAAGAATTTTAGAGGAATTGACAGCTATGAATTGAGTAGTCTCTCCATGCAGCTACTTAACATTACTCAGAGCAGTCAATGTTCATTCTATGCACATTTTGATTGCACATTGATACATTTGTTGAGTTGGCAACAATTTATTTTATTGTTGTTCTTTTGAATCTCAAGCTCTTATCTTCTGCAGCCACCCTTAGTGCACTATATCTGAAAACAGAAAAAAGATCCTCATGATCAAAATTATGTTCAGACTGGACTCTGTCATGAATGCCAATATCCTTTTTGGGAAAAAACAGACCAGCAAGGAGAGGTGGTAGTATTGCTCTTTATGTAAGAGAACAACTGGAATGCATCGAGATCCACCTAGGAATGAATGATATTTGCGGGTGAGAATTAAGGTGCAGACTAATAGGGGGGCCACTTGATCAGGAAGAGGAAGTTGATGTAGTCTTCTACAGACAGCTGGAAGTAGTTTCACAATCACAGGCAGTGGTTCTCATAAAACTATGGGCCTGCTGCTGCATGTTGTGGTGCCCTGACACCTGAAAAGGTGAAGTTACTGGATGCCTTCTTTGCTTCAATCTTTACTGCTAAGACTGCTTCGTGAAAATTCTAGACTCTGAAAGTGAGAGAGACAGTCTAGGGCAAAGTAGACTTCCCCTTGATTGAAGAAGATCTGGTCAGAGATCATGTAAGCAAACAGAAATCTGACACACATAAATCCATGGGCCCTGATAGGATGCAACCCATAAGTGCTGAGGGGGCTAGCAGAAATGAATGCCAAGCTGCTGTCTTTATCATCTTTGAAAATCATGGAGTATGGAAGATGAAGACTGGAGGAAAGTGAATGCCACTGAAATCTTCAAAAAGTGCAAGAAGGAGGACCTGGAGAACTACGGGTCAGTCAGTCTCCCCTCCATCCCTGGGAACATGATGAAGTAGTTTATTCTGGATGTCATCTCCAAGCTAGCAGAAGAGAAAAAGGTTACCAGGAGTAGTCAACATGAATTCATCAAGGGGAAATTATGCTTGATCTATGTGGTCAGGAAGGAAGTGATCGTGGTTGTAGAAGGAAGGCATGCCATTCAGAGGGACCTCCACAGGCTTGAAAGGTGGGGCCGGGTGAACATAACGAGGTTCAACATGGCAAAGTGCAAGGTTTTGGCAGGCATCCATAGGCATCCCAGGCATCCATACTGACTGGAAGGAGTGGTCCTTGAGAGCAGCCCTGCAGAGAAGGACCTGGAGGTCTTGATAGATGAAAAGTTCAACATGAGCCAGCAGAGTGCCCTTGCAGTTCAGAAAACAAATGGTATCCTGGGCTCCATCAGAAGAGGGTAGCCAACAGAGATAGGGAGGTGATTGTCCCCCTCTACTCTGCTCTTGTGAGGCCCCATCTGGAATACTGTGCCCAGGTCTGGAGCCCCCAGTACAAGAAAGACAGGGAGCTGTTGGAGAGGGTCCACAGGAGAACTGCAAAGATGATCAGGGGACTGGACCACTTCCGCTACGAAGGCAGGCTGAGGGAGCCAGGCCTGAATAGCCTGGAGAAAAGAAGGCTGCGGGGTGACCTCACTGCAGCCTTTCAGTACCTAAAGGGAATTTAAGGTTCAGTACCTCAAGGTTAGGAGGGGAATCAACTCTTTGAAAGGGTTGATAACTGCAGGACAAAGGGAAATGCTTTTAAGTTGAGGGAGGGAAGATTTAGATTGGCTGTCAGGGGGAAGTTCTTTACAGGGAGAGTGGTGAGGTGCTGGAACAGGCTGCCCAGGGAGATTGTGCATGCCTCGTCCCTACAGGTGTTCAAGGCCAGATTGGATGGGGCCCTAGGCATCCTGGTTTAGTATTAACTGTGGAGGTTGGTGACCCTGCATGTGGCAGGGGGGTTGGAGCTTCATGATTCTTGAGGTTCCTTCCAACCCTGGCCATTCTGTGATTCTGTTATTCTGTGATATGTGGTATCCTTCCATGTTATTATGTTATATTGTTATATTGTTATTATGTTATATTGTCTACCTTGGCTTCACCAAGAGTTTTCACATTGTATCCCATAACATCCTCATAGGTAAGCTTAGAAAGTGTGGGATAGATGAGTGGACAATGAGGTGAATTGAGAACTGGCTGACTGGCAGAGCTCAGAAGCTCAGAGGGCTGTGATCAGAGGCACAGAGTCTACTTGGAAGCCTGTAGCTAGTGATGTTCCTCAGGGGTTGATCTGGGTCCAGCGCTGTTCAACAACTTAGTTGTTAGCTGGATGAAAGGACAGAATGCACCTTGAGCAAGTTTGCTGATTCTGGGAGGGGTGGCTGACACACCAGGAGGCTGTGCAGGCATTCAACAAGGTCTGGACAGGCTGGAGAGCTGGGAGGAGAAATATGTTATGATTTGCAACAGGGGTGATGCAGAGTCCTACATCTGGAGAGGAACAATCACATGCATCTGTGCAGGTTAGGGGCTGACCTGCTGGAAAGGAGCTCTGAAGAGAAGGACCTGGATGTCCAGGTGGACAACAGTTTGGCCACGAGCCAGCACTGTGCCCTGTGGCCAGGAATTTCGGTGGAAACCTGGGCTACATTAAAAAGAGCATGATCAACAGGTCGAGGGTGGTGATCCTTCCAATCTTCTTTGCGCTGGTGAGGACACAGAGCAGAATACAGCGTTCAGTTCTGGGCTTCTCAGTTCAATAAAGACAGGGAACTTTGAGAGAGAGACCAGTGGAGGGCCACAAAGACCACTTCCCTATGAGAAAAGGCTGAGAGACCTGAGGCTGTTCAGCCTGGAGAAAACTGAGACACGTATAAATATCTAAAGGGTGAGAGATAAATGAATGGGGCCAGGCTCTTTTTAACAGTGCTAAGTGATAGGACAAGGGACAGTGAGCACAGATGTAAACACAGGAAGTTTCATATGACCATGGGGAAAATGTTCTTTACTTTGAGAGTGACAGAGTCCTGGAACAAGTGCCTTCCTGTGTTAAGTACTCTGGGAACCTGACTTGTTAATTTCCACCAAATAGGGAAAAATACTCTGACCTTGTGGCAGAAGAAGCATGAAAAAAATATTAACATAAATAACTGGCATCTACAAAGATGTGCGGAACTGAAAATAAGCTCTTCTAAGATATCTGGCAGGGGCAATGTTGTCATTCCTAACTGCAGTAATGCAAATAGGTTGCTCCGAAAGTAATGCCTCTTGTATATTTTTATGAAAAGAGCAATAGGTACAAAGAGCATAATAGCACTATTTGATAGAGCATATTCTCAGCTACAACAATATTTTTTCAGCATTTTTCACTATTAGCTATTCATTTTTGACAGCAATGAACAAGAGTCCACATGCTGCACTTGTAAAAATCACAGTGAGGCGATGGATGATGCATTTCAGCAGTGGTGAAAGTGACATGAGCGGTTCATGCTACAGGCATTGCACATGTTCAGTACTCTAGGAAGACTGCAGCACCATACTACGTGACTCAAAAAGCATGGCACATTAATTAATATCTTCCATTCCAATGTTAGTATGCTCTCTACCTTCTTTTTTTTTTTTTTTTTTAAACAGTAGAAACTTGTCAACAACACTACTTAACAAGACAAAACTTTTGGAGTTGAACACTTGAGCACTGCCAGATGTTTACAGTAATTCATACAAAACACACTGAGTATTTTCCAAAGTGAAAATTTCTTATATACTAAGATAATAAGACATAACAAAAATGATTATCTTGATAGGAATTTGAAAAAGAGGCATGAAAGTTGCATTAATTTCAGAAGTTAAAAATAATTCATAATATTATTTTGGAGATTGCAGCTTTGCATCAAACTGTGGATAAGGTAGTCATGTCTGTAAATTATGGTCATTGCATGCAAACAATAGCTTCATTTATTGGACTGCTGTACATGTGCTTACAGTGCTTGTAATTGAGGATGATTACGGTTAATGATTCTACTAATGTGTACTTTCAAAGCAGCAGGCCGGTGTAATTTGCATCAAACCTATTCAGTATCTCTTCAGGCATTTTGCCTAGTTTAATCTTAATCCAGCACTTGCTGAAGTGGAAACCTCTGGAAACCTCACAGCTGGCTGAAATAGGAGATTTCATGATACTTGCACAGTGCACTCAACAGGAATTAAAGTTTCTGCAGTCTTCTTATAATCTAGACAGCTCCTAGCCTGTCATACTTTAATATGACAAGGCCAAGGTCATGCATAAAGGAAACAGTTGTACTTGCTATGACAAAAAAAGTAAAGAAAACATCTACAAGACAAGAAAATCTGAACAAAACCCTATCACAACATGCCATGTGGAAAATAGACACAATTAATAAACAAATTTATGTAAATGTTCCATTGAAAAAAAAGTATGTGAAATAATTTAAGAGTCATTATTGACATAAGATAGTACCTGCAAAGTATATCCAAATATCTTTTAATGATTCTGCCATCACCTTTTACAAGTAATTTCAACAGTTTTTTCTGTGACTGAGTAATTTCATAGAGCAACTATTTCAGTCTCCCTTCCAGCTATAAAAAACACTTACTCAGCAACTGCCCAATTATGAGGCATTGACACTGCAGTCATTGGTACAATTGCTAACATTTATTTTGTAGATCTCATATGTGAGGATGTATAAACTTCTTTTACATGCAAGGGTTCTTGTGGCTGATGCTTAACATTTCTTAATATTCCTGGAACTTCAGAAAAAGGAAGACTGCATTATTGTTTTCAGAATTTTCTATATTTCAATATATGACAATACAAAACCAGGTTATGTGACTCTTCATCCTCATCTTATGCTCAAGTGAAACAGTATTTTGCGCTTTAAGATAAAACACTCATCTGTAATTCATTCTTGTGACTGACAAAAAAAAAAAGCTATTGCAAAATAAACCTTTATGCAACTGCACATAAAACAATTTATAGAAAGAGACATAAATTATAAACATAGGGAGAATACTAAGAACTTCAGGCAATGTCTTCCAAGAATGATTGCTTATTAGAATAGGTATTAGCTACTGACTATTTTATCACATTCATTAGAATATCACTTGAAAGTAGATTATTCATTAGGTTTTACTCTTGTAAGCTAGGTTTTATTCTTTTAAGCTTGTGCCTTCCCATAATAGATTCCAAACTTCTCAATGCACTGTATTCACTCCTGGAATTTAATTGAAATCTACTTCTTTATGGGCCAGTCTTTTATAAGTTTGTGCAGTGTTAGCAGAGCTAGAATTTTACAACTACTTGAACCAGACTGACTAGATGAAAAGCAATTTCAGGCCATTAGATAAGATAATGATCTCAGTAAAGGGACTAAGCAAGCTGAGCCTTTGGGTTTTGCAGCTTTAAAAATGCAAGATCATCCACTTGTGTTGTTTTGAATAGGATTTAATTTCTGATTTTACAATTTGCAGAGTTTGAATTCCAAGGGTATTCATCCAGTGTACTTCAGATGTTAGACTTTATATAGAGCTTATTGTGGCCATGCATGCAGAAAAAATGCATTAGGGACTATGAAATTATTGAAGTCAGAGAACAGATCTAAGAACAAACTGAGTAAAAAAATGTGTAATTTAGAAAGGAGCTCCTATCTTCTACATATTTAAGATGTAGACAAGATATAGTCAACAAAAAATTGTTACACATTTTAAACCATTCCCGAGTTTGCGCTGCTGTAAAACATCAAAGTTTTGTTACTTGGTGTACTTTACTATTTCAGAGTGGTGTAGTATAAAGGTAATGTAATATCACCACAGAATATCAAATTCTAAAGATTCTATCAGGATGACACTGAAACTCCAATGCAGTTGCTTTATTATTACAGAGGTTACATGATGCTTTACTGAGAATCAGCATTTCCTCTTTCATAAAAATAAAAAAAATAAAAAAATTCCTTGGGTATTCTGTGTTCTTATAAGCCTGAGGTAGCAGCCATATTACAACAATCTCATTAAATATAGAATAAGACTAAACAGCAGACACATTTTCCTATTAGCATATTATTCTCTTTTCTTCCACAGCCAGCTGGTAACCTTTTATTTCCTGACATCTACTACAGGGGCAAACTGTAGAGAGTTGCTCTCTAATTGACACTGAATCCTGAGCTCTGTGTATTCTGTGTTTTCTTTCAGTAGATAGGAATCAGAAAAGAAGACTTTTTTCTGATACCACAAGCTGCTTTATGAAAGTGAGTGTTAGTAGGGGTTCTGATTTTAATCTGTACTGGAGGCGATCACATCATAAATGCAAATTACAATAATTTTTCCACTTTTTTTCACTCCCATATATATAAGTCTTTCTCTCAATCTGAAAAGCACTTCTATTTGTGGGAGTTATGGCAACTCTTTCAGTGTGCCAGAGTTTTTTTTCTAATAACTTAATTTACGGAGTAAATTTCTGGTTCATGCAGGGTATGACCTGGATGAAATGCGTCACATACAGTAATGTTGTCTAAATGTATGTATATGTGTATAGCTATCTATGAAAACTGATGTATTCAGAAGAGCTGTAGTTTCCAGGACTACAGATTATTTTAGAAGTCTAGGCCTCCAACTTTATGTAAACTCTTTTTTTTTTTTTTTTCCCCCAAACATTTGAAGAACAATAAAGGAAAGAATAAACAAAACAAGAAAAAACTGAACCAGAAATAATCTGAAGTTACTTATTATTACCATAAGAAATGATTTTTTTTTTTTCCATCTATTCTTTGCTTTAAGAGTTAAAAATCATCAGAATGCTTGGTAATATTCCTTTTACATATAAAATATCCTCATACATAATAGAAATCATATAGTAATTGTTACTGGTTTGTTTGTATTTTTTACTTTTGTATAGAATATAACAGATGGAAGATTGAGAAATATCAGGACTCTGGCTATGCGCTACTGATACAGAGGTCTTTTGATATAACCCAATGATCCCCAGCTCTTCCCAAGCTCAAAGAAAATGCAAAATTGGCCACAGAAGGTCTGACCTTCAATCATGGGTCTTTGCATTATGGAAGTAATTCAATAGTAAGCCTAAAATTGCTCTACAAAACTAGCCTATGTCATTCAGTCCATAAGGTAAGATTCAGGAGATGTAGACATAAAGTTGTCTATCCTATCTGATATACCAGAAATGAGGCATCTATGTTTTGTTTTATTCACCTTAGGATGGGATGAGGAAAGAACTACAACCACGTAACTTATTTCTGCTCTCTGTTGTCGGATGCAGGTACAGTGTATCCAACACGCCAAGCAAGCTATCTGAGTCCAATGTGACTACACTGTGCTTTGGCACTGCAAAAGTATTCTATAGCTGCTTCCTTCAGGCTTCCTTATGTCTGTGAAAGCGTGTATGAAATAGCCACTGACAGAAAGGGCTAGATGCTGAATTATGTCATTTGTACAAGTGGGATTAGTGCTGTTCTCACTCACTGCTTTCCACCTCCTCTCCCTCTGCTAATACAATAATGTCCATAATAAAAATGTCCATAAAAATAATGCACCTCGAGGTTATTTTCATTCTCATGAATTGAACAGGAAATAAGTTGTTGGCACATGCTGGCTGGTCTTCCGGTGCTTCTACATGATAGGACAGGAAAGTATAAATACACCCATTAAGGCACTGTAGCATTAAGGTTTGTTTTCTTAAAAAGAAATAAACAAACAAACAAAAACAACTAAATTCTGCAAGTTAAAAATAAAAGTTTAATAAAAATAAAAATAAAAAATAAATTTTTTAGGAGCCACAGTAAAAGTTTTTATTTTTGATTTTCATTATTCTCCTTTATCATTTTTCTCTTTAAAATGTTAGTTTTAGTAATGATATTCGTTAGATAAATGTAGGGGAACTGTTAGGTGAGAGCTTGAACAAGCGCTCAAATTGTTTGCACCTGTGCTCCCCATGTGACCAGAAGGGGTGGACCCAGGGCAGAGTCACCCTGCGCTCATATAAGAGCCAGTCACTGGAGAGAAGGAGTGCTGCATGACCAGAAAGACCCTTTATGTATTGGGTGAGTCTAACTTTTCTTTCTGCATATAGCTATTGGCCTGCCTGTGAGTACTTTGCCTAATATAACCAGGTTAAAAGCAATTTTACTTCTTTGTGAACAGAACAATTAAAGATTATTTACTTATCAAAATTTTTAAAATAATTGCTGAACTTTTTTCATGTGAATACTTTTCTCAGTAGAACAGTCTGAGTGAGTTTGGAGGGTGAAATTAATCTATAGCCTGAAAATGTATCCATTACAAGTAAATTGAAATCAAGTCTGATAACTTTTGCTCTGGAAACTGAGCTTCAATCTTACATCAGTTTTACTAGAGCCTATTTTTTTAATGTGATTGTCATAAAGACATATAGGTTTTTTTTGTTTTTTTTTTCAGGGGAGAAGCCTAGGATTAGAAAAATATTACTTCTGAAATTTATATAGGGGAGAAGTCTAGAAAAAAAATAGCTCAATATTATCTATAGAAAATTCAACATAACATTGCCAACTTTACAGAAATTCCATGACTATGGGAAGTGGCAAAAACTCAGTCAAAAGTTGATATCGTTACTTTTCTGTAGGCTTTTGAATATGATTATGGTGTAATTCCATTACAATACATTTTCATGACAGCTTGACCTAGAAGGCTTTATATCTCTGTTCATATTTTGATGTCTCTGTGAACTAATTGAAATCATAATGGCACTGCTGCTTATGAAAACTTGCCTGTATGATAAAAGTAAGAGAGGTACCAATGATAATGGTCTGATGTAATGTTTTTTTTAATGAATTCTGTGTATTTATTTCTTATTTTCCCTTTAATCTGGTAGACTCTGGCATTAAATATGCTATTAATTCCTTAGATGGAAGCTCTTCTTCTGTTACAGTATAGTAGTGTATGTATAGTGCTTAGCACAATAGGATATTTGGCAAAGGCTCCTAGACACAATAGTAGTGGTAAACAATATGTCATTCTCTGTCTTTAAAGCGTAAGAAAACTCATACAAGGTATTTTATTAGTTACTGCTCAGTAGGAAATTTCATGCTGCTGCAAGGTTGTAGTGAGTTGTATGTGCCTAAAAAGGTGCCTAAAAAGTAGCCTAAATTTACAATGATGTTGTTCACAAAACCAAAATTATCAAGAACTTTCATGATAGTGATGTTTGAAGACCTTTGTTCAGAAGCAGTAATGTAGAATAAGATGCAACAGGTTCAATATGTTACAAATGTAATTATATTTAGGTGTTTATGTAATGCCAAAATGCAACTATTTGATGAGTATCTGCCATTAAAACTGAAATATATTTGTTGATACTGGTGTGTCTGCAAGTATTTGCCTTGGCAAATACTTTTCATTAGTCGTTTGATACTTAATTAGTAGGTTTTCTCAGGCTTATAACTAGTCTCTTTGATTAATATAGTATTTTATTCAAGTATTCTAAATAGGAGAGATTCAAGCAAATGTTGCTGTTGCCTGTCAATACTTCTTGTCAAAAATGACAACTACAACATGAAGAGTTTATGAAGAATTTAAATTAACATTTTTCTGAGTAAAATATTGTGGGATTGTAAACTCTGACATACTGTGTTTTCTATGTCACTATTGTTTCAGTATAATCACAGACATAGACACAAATCTTTGTAAAAACTGTTTGCATAAAATTCTGATTTGTTTCGCTTACAATTTCTAAAGTTTCTAAACCAGTGTTTACAAAAAAAAAAACCCACAACAAATTTCAAGTGGGAAGTAGGTACTTAGAAATGAAGAATAAAATATAAATGAGGCATTCTTCTGTAGCTCACCAGTTGGACAACAGTAACAGATCTAGCTTAGTCATGTAATGCAGCTCCTCAATTTATTAGTTTGCCTAGGTTTTGAGTCTGGCATGAAAAATAATAAATGCTCTTGGAGATATTCACCTTAAGTTGTTTTTTTTTCAGTATGTCCCTTGTGCTTAGATTATTGATGCAAAACAATTTTTTGCTTTACATTTCTTTCTCCTCTAAACATATTACTTGACAAGGATATCTTGAGATGCATTTCTCAGAAGCATTTTTTCTTCCACTGGCCAAAGGTATTTTTTCAAATGATTTTTCCCTTTGATTTGGTAGTAAGCTGAGTGTTGTCACAAGACTTCTTCCCTGCTGCCACAATCTGGTAACAACCCCCTGTTGATAAATCCATTCTCATACTGGCTCAGGGTGTTGTGATGAAGCAACACTTACTTAAATAATAGCAGCAGAAAGATGGGTTGTGTGTATGTTGCAAGTGGATTTAACTTTCAAGAAAATAACAATTCCATTTTTACTTGGTACTGATCTTGTTCCAGATCTTTATGTGGTCCAAAAGGCAGCTGTGCATCTGAAGTAGAAACCAAATGGTTCATGGAAGCTTCATCCTGTGTTTCATCCAGGTGATTTTTACAGCTTTAACCTTTTCAGAAGGGAGAAATTGCATAGCATTTTGGTGGTTGTGTTCCTCCTAAATTCTCTGCTTTACAGGCATGATGTAAAGGCTGTTTACTTTTGCATATTTTTTTAAATATGAATTTCTGGAACTTATTGACTCATTTTTCATTGATTCAGTGTTACATTTTGCTACATACATGCCCATTACATCTATTTGATAAGTAGAACTCCTCACTCATGCTATATTTTCAGCCTCTTTTCTGGGACTTTTTTCTCCAAGAAAGTTGTATGAACCAGACAAAATCTGTTGCCTTCTGCTGAACACCTGTTGTCAGCTCAACAGTCCATACAGCAGTATGCCCATGAGCTCAGGGCAACTGCCTTGCAACAGCTACCAAACTTTGGCTCCAGATTTGACTGCTTACTGGTTTCCATTGTGAAATGTGTTCCTCTGAATTATCATGCTAGAGATTTTTTTTGAATGGGTTGTAGTACCTAGATGAACATATAGGGACTATGACTCAGTTCCAAGAGCAGCACAGCTACTGTCAGTAAAGCACAATGAGTGGGCATGCTGCTGTCATCATTTTGTCATACAGCTGCTTTATAGTAGCAGAAACAATTATCCTGTCTCAGTCTTTTTGCTCACAGAGTCTTTCTACCTTTGCTCTTCTATTACAAGCAAAACATAGGATGATTTTCTCTCCATGTCTACACATTAGATGTCTAAAATCCTTTCTCAGCCTTTCTTCTCTGACTGGGGAGAAAAGCAGATACATCTTTTTTTTTTTAGTCCAAAGGTGTCTAGAATTGATCAGATAAACCACATTTACATGTACTTTTTTCCTCTCTATATTGACTATACATCTGTTTTCCACAGCATTCTTAGACAAGGATATCTGCATTGCAGATAAATCTAAATTTCAACAAAATTTCCCTACTTATTCCCACTTTCATTACTTAAATATGAAACATTTCTTAACGTTCCTCTCACAGTGAGAGCATGAACACAAGAAGTGTGACTTCCATAAAAGACTTCATATGTCCCCTTTGGGAAGGAGATATGTGATACTGAATGTAAACACATAGTTCCCTATTACTCTACGCATGTAGATTTTAAGATTAGTAGCAATTGTTTGTCTGCAGGCACAACAAACCTCAAAACAGAAAATTGACAGCTTTGAATTATTTGAAACTAAAATAAGACCAGATTCCATCTTTATTTGATAAAAATTTGTTTTTTCTTTCTGGTGTCTTTTGTTTGCATGTAAAGTATTTGCATAGTAGAAGAAATATCCATTTACCTCACAAATACGCTTACTGACTCATAGCAGAACTTGGAGCAATGAAATATTTGCATGCTCTATTTATTATGCATAGTGCTTTCTGTTGATAATAGCTCTTCATACTTCTGCATATTTCTAAGTGTTCTCAGTTGTGTAATGGATGCACATACTCTTTACATTTCAGTATAGAACATCAGGGGAAATCACTATGGTTTGCATAATCCAAAGGGAAATTTTAATGAAATAAATTAACTAGTCGTTCAAATGGTTTTATTTCTAATTGTGTACTGCTACCACCTGGTATGGTTGGCTGTCATGGTAGTGTTAATGAGGAATTTTCCACCTTTGATGGAAGAAGTGTTAAAGCAAGAAGTCAATGGATGAATCAGCTGCAGAATTATCAATTTGACAACCTTTCAAAACGTTAAAACAAGTTGTTTCTGTATGAAAACAAGCCAAAAAAAAAAAAAACTACCTAAATCCTCCTGCTCTTTGCTTCCTACTGAATTCTTGAGAAGTGATAGAGCAGCTCCTAGGTTGAATAAACTAGTAATTCTAATTGGTATATGGATGGAATATAGATATGTAGTCTTCTATACGAACAGAAGTACTGGCAAACACTACATGTGTTATATATTCTACACAGGCAGATGACTGCTAAAACTTTCAGAGTGGAGTTTCTAGAGGGCCAATCTGAATGTCATATCTTGAAATATTGTATTATGAATGTTCTTAAAGTTTTCTCCATCTGGATATAGATCCCCTGACCACAACCCTGTCTGTGACTGCCTAACCAACTTTTTATCCATGGAATTGTACAGCCTTCAAATCAGTATTTGCCTAATTTAAGTACAAGGATGTGGTGTGGAGCAATATCAAAAGCCTTGTACCTGTCCAGGTGGCTGGCTGTCCATGATAGAAGGCTAACAAGAATAGTAAAATAGAGTATAATCTTATTCATTTACACTGGTAGAATCATTACTTATCTTCAAGTACATATGCAAGCAATTAATAAGAAAGATAAAGTCTCACAAAATTGGTAAATTCTAATGCAAGTTCTTGACAAGCTACACTATAATGAGAAATGTCTTCTCTACTGTGAAGTGGAGAGGTTTTTAAGGTACTTTTGCTTTCTGATAGTACACATGTTGCTCCAGGGGGGAAAAACCTTAATCATAGAAAAATATTATGTGTATAAATCATACTAAGCTACTAATTCTACTTTCTATCTCTTTTTTTCTGTTTATGTTGATCTTACGTTGGTTCTTTCATCAACCAACACCTCCAAATCCTCCTCCTGAGAGCTGCTCTCAAGCCATTCTCTGTCCAACTTGTGTCTGTGCTTGGAATTGCTCTGAACCAGATGCAGTGCCCTTGTACTTGGCCTTGCGGAACTTCATGATGTTGGCATAGACCCACCTCTTACATCAATCCAAGTCCCTCTGGATGACATTTTCTCCCACTGGTGTGACAACTGCACCATTCAGCTTGGTGTTGTCTGCTATCTTGCTGAGGTCTTGCACTTGATCCCGGATGAATGAGTAGAATTTTTTTTTTTTACTTTTTTTGCTATTTCCAAGGACAAACAGGTTGTATTTATCTCTTCCATTATATAGAATCTAGACTTGATGACATGTATACTGTAGAACTGTATCAAAGCAACTTCTCTGTGTTCTCCCTCCCATAGCAGGAGAATGGAAGTTGCTGTTTTATGTCTGGAAGGGTTGTCAACGTTAAGACAATATGCCTAATTCATAAGAACATCAGTCATCCTAAGGAGAGTGAAAAGGTTACAGTTATAGCAAGAAGTAATTTTCCCGCCTGGTTTTACATGGTCATTCAAGAGCTGAGAAATCAAAGCATGATTTCAAACTACAGAAGCTGTCAAGCGAGTTAGAAACTTGCATGCTGTTTGTTCATGAGTTCACCAGATTTTCCTCATCTGCTAGTTGAATGACTAGCAACAGCATGATGAAGGCTTTAGGAAGAGTGTGTTCAGTGACCTCTATGCCAATTAGACTGTGAAAATAAAAAGGATTATGATATATTTACTGCAATAAATGACTGTTTCTTAGTTTAAAATCTTTATCCAGTAGTGGTAAAGTAAAATCTTTCTGAAATGTGGCTTTTTTTTTTCTCAACTAGCAGTTTAAGCTCTGCCTTTTATTTTTTGCTGTTTATGGAATAATACAGTTATTACTTCACACAATGCTTTTTAACACTATAAAACTTCCTATTTATCACATAAATTAAGATTTCAGAGAATGAAAGAATATTCTGAAAATGACTTTTTAATGCTCCTTTATTCAAATGCACTCTTTAGCTCACAGAATTGTCACAAATACCTTAAGTGAAAACTGAATAAATGAATAATTAGTACAGCTTTAAGAAATTTATTCTATAAAAAATTACTGAAATTTATTTTGAAATACTTAAAATACTGCTATTCAGAAATCTAAATGCATTTAAAGGTCATTTTTAAGGCAAAATTTATGTATACAGGGTGTCTTGTGACACTTCGAACATCAACCAAAATTTTCTGTTCTGTCTTTAAAATAAGTTTTTCAGTGTTCTCCTTTTACAGGTCTTGATGTGAAAATGGAAGCATCTTATAAATTCCCTGAAGATACATTTTCAGGGAATACGATTTTCTCATGGCGTGTTCTAAGAGTGAGCAGACCATCAGCCCAAAGGAGCTGACTTAGCTGGTCAGCTGAGCATGAACTTAATTTGTATGAAATGCTTGGTAAACTCAACAGGAAAGGGCATGGAAACAAACAAGAATTCAGGATCTCTACTGTTCCCATGCATCCTTAAATTTTGTCATAGCTTTATCAGATAATGAGACAGTCATTGAATTCTGCCCAGCAACACTGCCAGATAGTATTTATTTCCTCCACTGTCAGTAACAATTCTTTTACCTTAGGCACTTCTTTGGGCATATGCCTCTTTTCCCCTTCTACTCCAGGTATGTTTTTTCCTGTTTAGAGACTGTATATAATCTTAGAGTTATACAGGGTCTAACACTAGAGAAAGAGTATAATGAAAAGTAATGAATAGGAGAATTGAAAAATCATAGAACTTTTGATCCATCCAGAATGAAGGTGGATTGGGTTATATCTTAAACATTAGCAGAAGACAAGCAAGCTTATGGCATTTTTGTCCAGTTAAAAGCATTCTTTTGGGTCCCTTTTTTAATAAAAAAAAAAAAATACATGAACCTGAGCTGTAAAAATAGCCAGTTGCTGTCTTTGGTTAAGGAAGAAAGACACAAGCCAGATTTACTGGCTGTCTAGAGACCTTATGTTCAGTTTTCTCTTGTCACGTTCACACCAATTAAATGTGAGAGTTTGTGTTGTCCTATCTGCAAAGATGACAGCCAGATTCTTGTCTGACTCATTTAATTGTCTCTGTGGGAGAAGTTCCCCTACCCAGCAGACAGTATTTCATACACCTACTGAAAAATCTTATTTGACTGAATAATTCAAAGTGATTTTTTTTTTTCAGAAATTTGGTATTTAAGAGATTGTTTCTCAACATGACTTTTTTTAATTGAATTTTGAAATGCTATTAAGGTGGAGGTTCAAAAATAATAATAGCCCTACCTGTAAAGATATGCATCACAAGTATGTGTTCAGGCCAGTGTGTTTGCTAGAATGCACCATTTAGTCACTGTTGCTACCTGCAATATACAATCAGAAACTGGAAATCCAGTGAAGCTACTGCTCTCCAAACCAAATATAAAGAAGCAGGAAGAAGCTTTCAAGTGATGTAGCTGTCTTCACTCCTGTATCTGTTTTCCCTATTGAGTTTTGAGGTATTAGCTACCTAAATTCTATAGCTATTATTTAATCCAGTTCATTGGTATAAAAGTGGTTTCAGAGGAATCAAGGGAATTTGAGAACTACAATATCAAACTACATGAATATATCTGTTAAACTATAAAAATCATTTCCTTCGCATGAAGTGTTTTCTAACTGGTTTTAAATTTACCCCTCTACTCAGAGTTTAAACATCCTTTTAAATATGAAAAAAATCTCTTCCAACTGTAATGTAACCATGATTAAATGTGGTGTTCAACTTCTAATACTGTATAATTTGTTTTTGTGATTTTTTTTTTTTGTTTCTGTTTTTGTCCATTCTAACTGCAAATCCAGTCCTTTGTTATTTTGAGAACAAAATTAATCTGCTAGTCTGTTACAAGCTGCTAGAAAATAAGACAACTGAAATCTGATATTACAAATGGAGAATTTTAAGAGACCCTGATAATGTGCTTTAATGGTTTCAATTAAAAAACATTTCCAATATAATTTGAGTAATATACTGTAGCTGCTGAAAGTGATACTTTTTACTGTGATGCATGTTTTGTGGAATTACATTATGATGTCTTTACATACATTAACTAGTACTGCATTGAATTACTGCTTCCAACCTATCTATAAGAACTGTCAAAAATAGGTAAGGATATCATAATCTTTCAAAATGAAAGACTAATGGGAATACCTCATTCAATTAATGAGAAAATGTCTTGCATTTTTTTTTTTGCTTAACTGGGAGACCAATAGCATTCTGTATTTTGAAGTCAAAACTTATAAAAAAAAATGTTTCCTTTTATTTTTTTACAGCATTGACCATTAAAACTATAATAATCCTTCTTTGAGCGTTTCTTCAATATTAAAACTTTCTCTATTACTTCTGTTTACTCTATGTATCAGTCAAAAGGTCTACTTTTACTTTCCAAATCATTTCTGCTTTACTGAATCAGAGGATGTTGTCACATCTGACTTCCAGGAATCTTTTTGCCAGTTACAGCTACTGAGATTTGCTAGAAGTTAAAATAGATCTGTTCATTTTCTGACTATCACTACAGTTCAGTGAAATGTCATGTTGAAAATCAAGTGGAGAGCTCCTGGAGAAATGTATTATATTTAAAGTAATCTAAGATGTAAATATATATATTTTATTTCACACTTAGCATTGGTTTTCCATCAAATCATCAGTGGGCAACATATACCTTACTGGTACTTTTTTTTTTTTTCAAGCTTTCATTCAGATCATGAGCCATTTCAGGAGGTAGATGTTACTTTATGGTTTTAATTGCAGAGGATGGAAAGGGACCTCTGGAGACCATCTAGTCCAGATCAAGTCTGACCCTGGGACATGGGGAGAGTGTGGTGCAGTGCTGACAAATAACACAGCACTATGCATTACTTGCAAGGAAATTTGTCAGTTTTTAAAGATTACAAGTTGAGAAGGCATAAGAAGAAACATGCTGCCAAATTTGCCTATCAAGGAATACTTCATAAAGGCAAAACAGCAGAACTGAAAAAAGTCTGTCATATCAACAAAAACTTTAGTGTTAAAACTCAAACAGACAGGTGAACTGAAGATCTAGAAGAATCTATTGGAAAACAAATTGGAGAGTAAAATTGCTAATTTCTAATGTTATGCTTTGGCAATAGATGAAAGTACTGATGCTATGGAGATGGCTCAACTTGCCACTTCCATTAAAGGTATTGATAACAAACAGTGTGTCATGGTTCTACGTTTTTTTGTTTGTTTTTTTTTATTTTGGGTTT
>NW_024962263.1:48047291-48065825 GCF_019238085.1 Lagopus leucura
TGTCATGGTTCTACGTTTTTTTGTTTGTTTTTTTTTATTTTGGGTTTCAGTATTCCACATCAAAACATCATGTAGTGTACGGGGCGTTGAAGTGTCACTGCCCCAATTCCAGGTGCCTATCCCTGTACATTACAGCAGTCACGGGATCTGGCCCTTCCGGGTGGGGGGGGGCGCTCTCTTGCTGCCTTGCAGTGGGTGCTGGAGGGTGCTTTCCTAGCCGTTCCAAGCTTTTCAGGTTTGAATCGGTCCCGGGAACTCTCTCTCTCATCTTGTCTGATTTATTAATCTCAATTTCAACTAAATTGTATATATTGTGTTATTTTGTATTCCGATATTATAGTAAAATAAGTTTTCCTCCATAGATTGTTGCCGCTGCTCTTTTCCTCCCTTCCTTCCTTCCCATTTTTGTGGGACTGGGGTGGGGGGGGAGGGCAGAGGCCTGTCGCCCCTGTCACGGACATAGATTGATCCGGTCAAATCCGTGACACAGTGCCACTGAAGAAATGGCATCTTTTAGTGCTACTGAAAGACAGGACTAAATCTACTGATTAGCATGAAGCAGTAAAATTTATATAAAAGTTATTTTCTTTAACTTTTGTCAACATAGCTGGTATAGCTACTGATGGTACCTTGGTGATGGTTGGTTAAAAAAAGGATAAAATTTATAGATGATGCAATTACCACTGGTAGAACACATCTGAGGAAATAGCGCTGAATTATACATCGTGGAAATTTATGTGCAAATCTTTAAAAATGCATAATGTCATGCAAATCATTATCAAATATGAATTTAATAAAATCCTAGGAGCTGAATCATCACCAATTCCAGGATTTCCTTAAATGTATGAATGAAATTATGGGGTCATCACTTTTCTGAAGAAGGGTTGCTAATGCATCTGAGGATCCCACTGGACTTCTTGGCTGCAAAATCACACTGACGGTTCATGGTCAACCTCTTACCCACTGGGATCTGCTGGTTCTTCTCTGCAGAGACCCTTTTCAGCAGCCCCTAATACATCCTGATGAATGTTATCCTCCCCAGATTTACTATTTTATTTACCTTTGAACATCCCAGAGTTCTTCTCTGTCCACTCTCCAGTCTGTCCAGATCATGTTGAATGCTGGTGCAGCCTTCTAGTATGTCAGCCTGTTCCCCCAGCCTCAGCAAACCAGCTGAGAGTGCATTCTCTCTTCATCCAGCTTGCTGAAGTAGACTGGATCCAGTACCAACTGTAAGGAACACCACTACTTACAAGACTTCAACTAGACATGCACTGCTGTTTTATTAACAGCAGTGATGTAGCATAATGATACAGAAAATATTTTACTGGAGAAAATATTTACTGGAGGAGGCATCTTAAAGGCACAAACTTACCCCACTGATGGGAAGGGTTAATTAAGAAAAGAAATTTCTTTCATTTTTAGAGGCTTCCTGAGATTATCAACATTCATCTTTGAAAGACAAGAGTACTATATTAGATGTCCATTTCACAAATAGAAAACAATTTAAAGACTGAAGCAAGACTGAATTACAGTCTCTGGAGCTTCTTTTGCTGTTATTTCTTCAGTTCTCCTAACTGTTCCATTCCTATCTCTCCTTCCTGCTTTCTGTTTGAGTTTCAGTCTGACTTAGCCAGTCAAGATCTTTTTTTTTTTTTTTTTTTTGCAGAACTACTGTGAGCATGTTACCAAAAAAGTTAAAAGTCAGTGTTTTAAATACTATGACATCAACATAAGTTTACCACATCTTAGTATAGTGAAAAAAACTGTATGTTATGACTACTTTTATTCTTCTATTTTTTTTTCCTTCTCTTCCCCACAGTCTCTCTTTTGTCCTTTTTGTTTGTTTTCAAGGAAACAACACTGGATTCCAGAAAGAACATCTACTCAAACACTTTCTTTCTACAAAAGAATAGTAATTACTGACATCAATACTATCTATAAGCCTGCCAAACAATGTAAGGAACTTTATTAAAAATATATCAATGAGTGAAGTCATGGCTCAATTATTTACATCTCTATTCAAATGCTTTAAAACTTCCTTTGTATTTGCCACAAGTGGTTTGAAAGCTCTTGTGCTCATTGCTTTTCATTTGGCAAAAAGGACTACAGTCCCTGTATAAAATCATTGTGTAACTGCTTACTATTACATAGTGAAATAATCATATTAATAACTTGTATTTGTCAAACTGCTTATTTCGTATGTTATGTATAGTCCTGAACTGAATAAAGAATTCTATGATTTTATTTTGAGTTTTGAACTTCTGAGTTTAAGACTGAGGTGAAATTCTAGTGAAAAGAACATCTGAGAACTGAGAACAAGGATAGCAAAGAGGGCTCAATTCAAACTACTTTAAACAAGCAGACAAACAAAAGTAGTAGTTGGTTTTCATTTTTCTATACTAATATTTTCCACACTTTTGGTAAAGTAACTGAGATTAAATTAGCTTTCAAGTCATACTTAAAAATCTGGCTATAAACTCTACACAGATCCCCAAACTGAATAAAAATAGAATGGAACTAGAAGGCTGAACTTCAGGTCAGAATCTCTATTAATTTCTGTAAGTAACCAGTCAGGAACAGTGTTATGAAAGACAAAACTTCATCGCATTCATTGAATATACTTTCTAAAAATTATTATTAATATAATGTGCAACCAAACATATGGATATGACTTCAATAAAACACACAGAATTATTCCTTGTTTTTGGCATATCAGAAAATATTCTGACCTTTTTTTTGCAGGCATGCATTCAGGTAAAGAATTTCTTCAGCCACATATCAAAGTGTTATGAAAATCTCTAATGTTTCAAAATATATTTTAAAAAATTAAACAGGAACAGGAATTAAGAAAATAAAAAAAAAAAATCTGAGTTGCTACCTTTAGTGGCTCATTAAAATAAATGGTAAAAAAAAAAACAATCAAACAACTAAGTTCAATGATTGATCTTCAGTTTTAAAATACTTGAATCAAGTATTAAAAAATAATATTTTCATTTATTAAGAAAACATTTTACTGAAAGAATAAAAAAATACTGGCATTATAAGTAAAATGAGAGAACTGAGAACGGAAGAAACCATCTCACAACCTGAAGACTGTAAAATTAATGAGTGAGGATCCTATTCAGAAGCAAAATTTGATGGAAAAGCCTGTCTCAAACAAGGATGCTGGCACAGATATAAGCTAGAATGGAGCTAATACTTATTTGCTGTTTTGCCTTTGCAAGAGTGCCAGTGGGGTTATGTGAAGAAATTACAGATGAATTGGTTGTACACTACATGTTGTTCTCTTAACAGTCCCATGACTGTGCTAGCCAATCTACTATGGTAATTACATTTTAATCATAATCATAATAAATTACATTTTAATCATAATCATAATCAATCAAAGACATTGAGATTTTGGAAAGGGTCCAGAGGAGGGCGACTAAGATGATCAGGGGGCTGGAGCACCTCCCCTATGAGGACAGGCTGAGGGAGTTGGGCTTGTTCAGCCTGGAGAAGAGAAGGCTGCGGGGTGACCTCATTGCAGCCTATCAATACCTGAAGGGAACCTACACCCAGGAGGGGAGTAAACTCTTCAAAAGGGCTGATAACAGCAGGACTAGGGGAAATGGTTTTAAGTTGAAGGAGGGAAGATTTAGGTTGGATGATAGGGGGAAGTTCTTTACTAGGAGAGTGGTTAGGCCCTGGAACGGGCTGCCCAGGGAGGTTGCGGATGCCCCGTCCTTGGACGTGTTTAAGGCCAGGTTGGACGGGGTCCTGGGCAACCTGATCTGAATGTGTATGTTTGGTGGCCCTGCTAGGCAGGGGGGTTGGAACTACATGATCCTTGGGGTCCCTTCCAACCCGGGTGATTCTGTGATTCTGTAATTAAATTATTTCATCTGAGATAGGTGAACATTTAGCATGTATGGAATTTCCTTGGCTGTGTACAATATTTATTTTAAGCTAAAATGAGTATATCATTCAGAATCACGTCAACAGAAAAAAAGCACAGATTCTTAAATTAACGGCCATAACCCTCACATAAAGATGTGAAAGCAACTATGTGAATAAAAAAAATAAGTTTCTAAAAAAATAAGTTTCTTAAAAGCATAGAATAAGAAATAAAAAATAAACATCTTAAGCATCTTGGATATAGATGATATGGATGTCATGTAAAATATTAGCCTGGATTTAATAGCTAATAATAGAATATAAAGTAGGACTTGGTAAATTTTAAATAGGACTTTCATGCTTAGTTTATCTTTTTCTCTTTCAGCAGAAACAGAGTAAGTTCCATGCATTTTTTTGGCAGTGTTCTTCTCTAATGTTCTTCTATAAAGGGATTATTTTTTAAAGACATATGCTTTAGTCCCCTGTGTAATTCTTACACTTCCTAATTCTCAGATGTTCTAATGTATTGTTCTGGGGATAATTATTGTGCTGACAGTGAAATTTTCTCGTGGTAGCAGTGAAAGAACTGATAAAGAAACTCTCTGAAAAATGCTATGCTTTTAGAAAATAATTTTTAGTGCATCATGTTTGACTTCAAACTCTGGAATTCTCTAGTAAAATATTAGTTGGATTATATGTTAATTTGTAGGACCCTGCTACATTAGCAATCTTTACGATTTAGGGCTTGATGAACCCTCTACTGAGAATTCAAAGTTTTGTTTTTGTGAGAGTTTACATTTTAAAAATCAGAAGAGAAATGCTTCTCACATTTTATTTCTAAAAGTGTAAGTAACAAAACACTCAAAGGAAAACAGTTGGAATTGATAACAGCAGTGTCAGAATCAATGCAGGCAGTAGTTTTGCATCTTCTATGTTTCAGGTACTCCATGGGGATAAACATTTGATGAAACGTAGATTGGTGGTTAGAATCCAAGAATTCTCCTTAGATGTATAGGTGAGAGGCCAACCCTTGATACAAATTTTTATATCAAAGAACTTCAGAATCTAGCGGCTCACTCCAGCATGAGCATAGGAACAGAACAGAAACTTTATCCTTAACTCCTTTTTGACATTGATGCTTTCTTTGCACGTTTTGGGTGTTATAAAAGTCATTGTAAACAACTATCTCTGAAAGAATCTAGATATGAATAGAATACAAACAAAAGGGTGAAGTCCCTGGCAATGAATAATTGATTTTTCATATCTGTATGTGACATACTCTATCCACATAGAATGTGTCTATGTCTCCTGCTCATATCAAAGTTACCACTGCCACCACCTCCTTTTAGTTTCCACTCTCTTACTCTTTGAAAGTTTATTCTGCAATTAGCCATATATTTCATAACAATTTTTAAGAGCACAAGTAATATATATATCAATGAGAACACAAATCACTTACAGTTATTCCGGGGTTATAAAATCTCAGCCCATATATAAAGAGAACAGAACTTTAAAAGTGTCCAATTCACGTCAACACAGATGTGTTGAGAATCAATCTACCACAAGAGCTTTACTTCAGAAATTCTCAGAGAACGGATATATAGGAAAACTCCCTAGAAACAATTTATCATTCATAATGCTAAATTTGTAATACCCAGCATATGTTGAAGGTACATTTTTGTTGCATGTTTAATTGAATAAAAGCGAATATAGCAGTTCAGCACCATGGAAGAAAATAAGATTTAAATGATTTTGTATGACCGCATGGTGCTCACAATACTTAATACCTAGAAGCTAGGGCAAAATGAGAACAAAGTAGACACTCAGATAATACCACAATAAGGAAAGGATTTTTGATATGTGATTGAAAAATGTGGTCCTATAGAAGGTAGTGGCAAACAACCACAGTCCATTGTTTACTGAAATACACATGTAGCAATGGAGGGGGGAGGGATAGAAGGAAAGAAGAAATGAAAGGAATAAAGGGAAGGAAAGAACACCACTACCAGGTTGGAAGGGTGTGTTGATCTGCCTGAGGGGAGAAAGGCACTACAGAGGGACCCAGATAGACAGGATCAATGAGCCAAGGTTAACCGTATGAGTTTCAACAGAGCCAAGTGTCAGGTCCTGCATTTTGGTCACAACAACCCCAGACAACCATACAGGCCTGGGGAGGAGTGGCTGGAAAGCTGCCTGATAGAAAGGGACCTTGGTGTACTGATGGGCAGTCAGCTGAATATGAGCCAGCAGTGTACCCAGGTGGTCAAGAAGGCCAATGGCATCCTGGCTTGTATCAGGAATGGTGTGGTGAGCAGGACTGGGGAAGTAATCCTGCCCCTATAATTGGCACTGGTGAGGCCTGGGCTCAAGTACTGTGTTCAGTTTTGGGCATCTCAGTACAGAAAGGACATTGAGGTGCTGGAGCAGGCCCAAAGAAGGACAACAAGGCTTGTGAAGGGCTTAGAGAATATGCCCTATGAGGAGAAACTGAGGGAGCTGTGGCTGGTTGGTCTAGGGAAAAGGAGGCTGAGGGGAGACCTTATTGCTCTCTTCCAATATCTGAAAGGTGCTTACAGCAAGAGCAGGGTTGATCTCTTCTTACAGGTGACAGGATGAGGGGAAATGGCCTTAAGTTTCAGGGTAAGTTTAGGTTGGATATTAGGAAAAACTTATTTACAGAAAGTGCCGTTAAGCACTGGAGTAGGCTCCCCAGGGAGGTGGTTGAGTCACCATCCCTGGATGGTTTAAAAACCATTTGGATGTTGTGCTCAGGGACATGATTTAGTGGAGGGTTGTTAGGGTAGTTTGGTTAAATTATAGTTGGACTCGATCTTTAAGGTCTTTCCAATCTGAGCAATTCTATGATTCTATTCCACGATTCTAAAGAAATAAAGAAAAAAAGAAAACTAAAACCCTGCCTATTCCTACTAGTCTTTCACATCAAATACTCATATTCCCAAATTTTCAGTTATAGTATCTTACACTTTAGAGATAGACTTTTTTTTTCTTGAAACATTTGTATTTAGAATAATACTTTTGGATTTTAAAAAAGAAAGGGGTATTTTCTTTAAGTAATGCAACTTAGAGTGTCATTACCATGATTCAACTTTTTTATTTACTTTAGTTTCCTATATATGTGATCAAAATTCTCCCTCATCTCTGCTCCTGAATTTGTATAGATAAGGAAGTAATGAGTTCTACAGGATATTAGTCTATAAGTTGAATTTTTAACTGAAAAAAAATAACACAACTTACTGCTGGCCAGATAAAATTCCTATTATCATTATTATTCTTCTGAGGACATTTGCATTCCAGATTTACATCTTGGTTCAAATTGCCATAAAATGGAGAGATAAGACATTCAGCACTGAATTTGATTGCTAAAGTCGTTCACAAAACAAGTGTCAAGAGATAAAGTGTCACTTTTGGGATTTTGTCACTTGATCATTTTGCACTCCTCAAATATTTGGTCAGAAGAAATAGAATTCAGATATTCATGATCCTTTAGGGACTTCACAGTCTTATAGGAAGGATGATTTTAAGCCATTTAGAAGTGTATTGATAAATGAAATCAAACTGTACAGAAGTGCCTGCTTTGAAAATTCACTTTCATTAAGCTGTTTAAACAGTTATTTTTTTTTAATCTTTCTCTGGATAGGTGACATTCTCCTGATTTTCTTTATACATTTTCAGAAACTCACTATTGAATCATACTTTTAGACAGTCTTTCTTGTCTTAGCATTTGTTTTCCAGCATCGTAGAAATTTGATATACACAGAGGAGGATGATCATATTTCACTTGGCAAATGAGTTACTACCAACACTCTTCAGAGTAAACTCTAACAAAACAGTATCAGTAATTGAACTATGATTCTTTTGTTTGCTGTTGTTGTCATTGCTCATAATGGCAAGGCAGTTTGTGATAACAAAGTTGTGTCTAAACATTTTTCCTTTCTCAAGGATCCTTTAGTTTGCCTTCTTCTCTTGAATGCAGAATGCTCACTTCTAGGGAAGAAGTTTCTTAAATAACAGATTCTGCATCTGTCTTTTAAGTCTACCTTACTGTGGTAATAACAGACATAATAAATCACAAATGGCAATGGCTATGCCAGGCAGTGCAAATATAAAGCTACAATCAATATAACGGATTTACAAACGCATCATTGTAAGACATGGTCCTAAGCAGCTTTTCCTCACCATTTAGTTTTATGCACCATACTGTCAAAAATGTATTTTTGTTATTTTCTTAGAAAAAAAAAACTTTAAGGGCTATATTGGCCCACAACTTACTTGATACATAATGCCAGAGCTGTCTTCCACAGACTAGCATACCTGCTAGTGTTCTGATTCCAGTTACATTTCTAGATAAAACACATGCAACTGCAGTATGGTGGAAGAGAGAAGATAGAAAAGGCAATTCAGCTTGCAACAACAATTAGAAGCTTCCTTTCTCAGTCTTATTATTTCAGTAAATTCCATGCAGAAACACATATGATTAATTTGTCCAGCACAGTAACTTCTAAACCAGGCAACTGATAAGTGAGCATGGTATATCTAGACAGGGATACACTGCTTTTACCTTGTTTCGACTGCTGTTTCTTCCTCACATCCCTAATGCTGTTCATGAATGAAGGCTTCATGCTACAGAAAACAGAATATTTGACTTGTCCCAGTAAGTACTTGTACTACAATAACATTTTCAGACTGGATCCAAATTTAGTTCCTGAATGTATGTTTTCATGTGTATGAACATCAGTATTGTCAGTACTCTGTGTACTTCTAATTATGTAAGTCAAATATAGCAATAAATTATACTCAAATCATTCTGCACTCTTGTTCCATATTCATGGTCAAATGCTTCAGAAACATGATAATTGTCTTAAATGTGTCTGCAAGGTAGTTAAATGTGAGCTTCATACATCTGGGATTCAAAATACCATGAGAAATACAAATTCCCACCTGATTTAATGCACAGTAAATAGGAAGTTATGAGTTATCATTAGACAAGCTCTCCTGCTAAGTTTCAGTATCTATTTCTATCTTAAAAAAGCTAATTTTATTTGAAATTTATGTCAGCCATATAATCAAGTTTACAAAGCTTTGTAATAACAATGGTGTCCAGCAGCTCATTGCATATGAGCTGATCTTCACAGTACTGACAGTTTCCCTCCAGCTTCACTCCATTTGGTTCTTTCTGTTTCTGAAAAAACTGACCTGAAATAGATCTCTGACATTCCTCAGGTGGGTATCCCCAGCTCAGTACAGGTGAGTAGTTGCCCACAGTTCTGCTTCTCTAGTAGTCAACGTGAGTTGAGGTAACTATTCTCCAGACCTTGTCTTTCTCCTAGCTATAACCTTGAGCCTTGATGGCAAGGACCATCAGCCATGGCCCAAATTATTATCTGAACAGCATTTCTCATGCATCTATGTCTGTTATCTTGGAAACATATGGCTTTAGAATGACATACCTAGTATGGTTGCAATGAACATAAAAAAGACAAAAATGAAGTAAAGCAGTGATTGTAATCAGTTAAATGAAAAGATGTATATCTTCTATCCTTGTTATTTTTTTCTCTTGGGGTGCTTTTTTTTTTTTTTTTTTTCCCCACACTCTTCATAATGCACTTATTTATTCTCTCACAAACTATTTCCTCAAAACTGTAATAAAATCATATTATGTTCTGCTTCTTAAATATTTTGAGTGCATACATATGAACCTGCTACCTGTTCATGTAACATTCTGCTATTTTACAGTTTCTTGCCAAAGGGTAATTTGATTTATACCTTTGTCAGTGCATCTATTCCTTCAACTCTAAGAGTAACTGCAGCGTTCTTTGAATTATCTTCTTAAGAATTGGTAGTGCATTATATGTAATGTTACTAGTTTTGTCAAACGCTTGGTGATGAAGAACAAAAAAAAAAAAAAAGCATACTACATTAGAAGGCTCTCTAATACTAAGCAACTGGTATGAACTGAAGGAAGAATAAAAAAAAAAGCTTATGAACTCTAGTCCTACAGCTCAGGTAATTTGAAGAAATTTACACCACTTAAGAGTACTTTCGCTGGAGCAATTTTAAAGTAAGCAAACCTTGAGTGCATGCCCTGTTAGATTTGTTTTATTTCTCTTTCATGAGTGTTTCTGGGACCTCAAAAATCATCATGGTGAAAGTTTCATAACATAGCATAATCATTATCAGAAATGAGTACATTCTCCTCACTGTTACTACATTTTCTTTTCATACCACTTCCATACTTAGAAAGATGCACAGGGACAACTGAGCTTTGGAAACTATCTTTTAGTTGAAATAGAAATTCACAAGAAAGTCTACACAAACGGAAGATTAGCTTACTTACCCCAAAGATTGGGGGATTTACCTAAGGGAACATTTATGGCTGTACAGCTATAATACAATAGAAAGCACAGCAATGATAATGCAGTAGCAAAGTAGCAGGCTACAGCAAGTAAGGATGTGCTCATACCCTTACCATAGACACAAACCAAAAGAAAACATCTTCTTACCTTCCTTACACAGGAATCTCCAGTAAGATACTCTTGCCTCCACTGCCAACCCTTAAATAAGGTCTGGGAAAGGGTGGATCCTGGCTCCAGCCCTTCTGGTCAGGTGCATTGCATGCACCTGAGCTCCACTGGGTTCCCACCTTCCCACCAGGTGCTCAATCACTGGTTCAAGCCATGACTTCGCATTTCTGCTAGACTGGCTATAATTTTGTGGGATCAACTTGCTGTTCTTTATGCTTTTCCCATATGGTGATTAGAATTTGAATCCCATTGCTAGGAAGGAATAGTACGCCCTTGCCATGGCTGCAACTCTAATCTGAATCCAGTTTATAGTGTGAATTTGTGCCTATGATTGGCATAGTAATTAAAGTTACCTATCAAAAGGTTCTGCAAATGACTTTTAGGCTACAAAAAAAGAGGCTTAATTATCAAATAAGCACCAAGCTTATGTTTCTGTATCACAGGTAGCTGTTTCCTGAACACAAAAATAGTGGGACAAGTTCTGAAACAAAAAGCTAGTCACAGAGAAAAAAAAAATGCAGCTATCATGCTGTGCTGTTTTCAGCTCAGTTAACAGTGGAGAACATTTTAACCCATTGAGAGTCACCTTATCTCTTAGGTTTCATTTTCTAAGTACAAGCCAGCAGTGGTCCGATAGTGCAGCTGGAATGGTTTGAGTCTGATCCCAGCTGAAGGAAAAAGATTAGTGCAAAAACATGGCTCTTCTGGTTTTCAGTGGAAGGGGGAAAGGGGATATTAATTCCCTAACAATTTTCAAAGGTGCCACTGCATCTCTTCCTCAGTTCAAATACCACATGCAGTATTAAACTGCAGATTCTACCAATAAATACCCAAACCCTCCAGGGATCATCTTTTACCACTGTTAACACGTAACACTGAAAGCAGTCATATCCTCATACATAGCAACAGTTTCCAAGTTCTGTGAAGATACAAACAGGAGAACAACAGTTAATCACAGATTTCAGGACAGGATTACTGAGGACTTTATAGACAAAAATACTGTGCCTAAAACAGATTAAAGATGCTACTCTGTTTCAGGACTGAGTTAAAAAAAAAATTAAAAAAGATAAGTTAGTGTGTAGCACAGCATGATATGTTGTTACTCTTACATCCGTATCCCATTTTCTTTGGGATACAATCTGTATCCCAGTTTTCTATGCCACTCTACAATGTGTAATGTAAGAACAGTGGTTATTTTTTTGACCTTTTCAGTAGGCATTCTATATGAATCTCTGAGGTTTCATAGCTTTATTTCCAGGCCTGGTAATAGTCCATCTTGAGTATCAGCACTAGTCGTATTTCTGTTTCAGCCTTGCTATTTACTTGGTTCTTTATAAGGTAAATGAAGAATAATCTGGTTGTTTATTTGTTTGTTTATTTTTTTCTTTATATATATATATATATGTGTGTATATACATATATATACATATTCTATAAATCCCTGGAGATCCTTCAAATGACTAATATCCTTGTCTTCTGTTTCACTGTTACCGTGACCTAACTGTACCTTGCTTATCTCCTTCATTATATTTCTTACAAAAACAAGCAACCTTATTTCTTGGATATACTACTTCCAGGACATGCAGATTTAAAGCTGAGCCTGTTTGTCTTGACAAGGTGATGTTAATTGGAAATGTACTGTAAGTCTGTGAGCCTTCCACATGAAAGAAAAAAGAAAGTTAAGACCGTCAGTATTTTCCTAATCAGTTTTCACAGATACACATTTCTGTTTCCCACTACATGGAAAACTAGTGATTGCAGACATCACTGAAATATAACTATATGGTAGATATTACCTTCTAGAGTCTGACTATCTACATGTTATTTTCTTTTCAGTTTGCATGAATTGAAAATAGAAGAAAATAACTGTGTATAGGGTTCAGAGATATGATAGCTGTCCATTGCCTAAAGCAAAACTGGATGTGCCAGTTGCCATTGCCTACAGGCCATTAGTGTCCACCCGGCTTTCCTTGTGACATAGTTCTAGGTGAAAATCTCAATAAATAAATAAATAAATAAATAAATAAATAAATAAATAAATAAATAAAAAGAAGGTTTATTTGTTGATCTTCCCTAATTCCTTTTCCACCAGAGCTGAGCTGGAGGTTTCCTAATAGGTGTATCTGGAACTGAGTTTCTTTGGAGTGGCTTGGGGGCCCCCTGTCCCTGGCCAGGCTTTCCTGTAGCTCACAGCGCAGTGAATCTACTAGGCCGTGAAATCCAATTAATAACACTTTGCAACTCATATTGCCACTCTTAAAAGAGTGGCGGCTGTGGTGTGAGGAAGAACAGTTTGTGTCCTAAGACTATTTCTTAATTAAAAACGATTTCAGAATTTCTCAAAGTCTACAAGGCAAGCATGTTTTAGGCTTACTCCACAAATGGCAATGTTTTTCCAGATTCATTCCATAACTTTTCTCTCTTCAAAGCCTATAGAGACCCTTCCTTTTGAGGATATTACTTCAAAAAGATAAGAATAATAAATTAGTTTTATGCTCTTTAAAACTGAATATGACAGTAACTGAACGTTTAATGTAGGTTGATGACAGAACACAAAGAAATGAATTCCTGTAATGAGACCTGAGGATACCCCTTCTTCAAATGTCTCATTCTGGGGGGGTGAGGAATAGAAAGCTCCTTTGTTTTGCTGACACTCAGTTTGAATCTATTATTGATTTTTCTCTATAGCTAACACAAATGCTCCTCTTGTTGCATTTGCTTCTTTGATTCCAAGGCACCCTACAAATAACATGGGTAATATGTTCCACTAGGGATTAGAACATTAGCTTGCTCATTTGTTCTCATTTTTAGCTTCCAAGTTATTTTTGCAGTTTATATATTCAGCAGCTTATTTGCTTACTTCAGACAGACGTATACACTGAAATTTCTTCCTTGCTCCAATGTCACAGCTCTGAAAGAGAGTGATAATTTCATCAGCATTTCCAGTCTTCTTATTAAATTATGACAAATAAACTGTGTAACAACCAAGTATTTTTAGTGGAATACTGTTTTGGTAATTAAAACTCACATTATTAATATTTATTAAAATAATTATGAGAATCACAGTAATATTCTCTTTTCTATTTAAATTCTCTGAAATTATCATTTCTGAGCTCACTTCATATACAACTGAATGTAATAATACCATAGTGGGATCCAAATTTCAAATAATTTAGCTTTGTTGTAATCTCTTTGGAAGGACCATCACTGTTTTCTTCAAGAGTATATTCACATCAGAAGCTGTACAACTGGCTATTAACTCAAAGTACCAAATGTTAACATGTTCTTTGTTACTCTTGAAATTTATGAGAAGAATAGGTCAAGATTTACCTTTACTACAGAATGGGAAGGCACCTATTATTAATGAAGGCATACAGGCAAATACTACTGATGTGACAGGCAAGAACAATGCTAGAAATAGCTCGTCCTGAAAGCTCCCCTCTGCAGCTTGTGGCCTGTTAAAGACTGCTGTTTCTCACAGTGGCTGTCAGATTACAGAAGCATGATGGTACTTTGCTGCAGCTGGGGTCTCAGTCTGCAGTCCTTCTCTTTCTATCTTCTCTGACAAAGTACTTTTGATCATAATAAAGAATCATCAAAGGACTTGCAATTAAATAATTGTGCAAATAATTTTTCTCTTTAAACTTTCAATTCCAATTTTTTACCACAACAGGATGGTAAATCCTGCTAAGTAAGAAGACTTGTGCTACTGTTCTCAGTGGTCCATCTTTCATGCCCATGCCATGGCTGGGACAGTCAGCTGATCCAAACCACTGGACGAGAGGTTAGAAGCCAAATTCATAGCCTGTACTTTCTGCTTTGGGAAAGATATATTTTTGTCATGAAATAGCAAATGAAACTTGGCATGCCTATGTAAAAAGACTATTAGAAATCATATGAGTAAATACACAGTGTCATTGAACCACAAGGATAAGGGATTAGCCTTATATTAAATCTTTCGGTAGTTTAGGATGTTTTATAGAATGACAATTGTCTCCATGTGCTAGACAAAGCTGAGAGAACCTGGCTCATAGCTTCTGTTGCTAATGTAATTTAAAAAGTGGAAAGAAAAAAAGATGTGTTACTGTTCAGATTTGAGACTTTCTCAAAGAAAACTTGGTCAGAACTGTTGCAGAGAAATAGTCTGATACGACAACCTGTTCTTCATATATACAATTACTCATTGAAATTAGGATGAAGTAATCTTTTTTGAACGAGCCTCTAATATCTTATCAGTCTAATTTCTGCTGTGAGACAAATTTAGTTAAAGCTTCAGAACAGGGACATAGAAGATATATATGAAGAAAAAAAAAAAAGAGAAGCCTTTCTTTTCAGTTACTCTTCTTTCAACTCTGCAAGCTACCTAGAAAGATCAAGATAATGTACTTCTGCATAATTTCTGTTTTTGCTGTGGTTACAGTTAGTCAACCACCACAGAAAGAATTTGTGTCTCTGGTAACATGAGTTTTTGTAAGAACATTCATACATTTATACAGGGGCATATTATTTATTTTATAAAAATATGCATAGAGATTTTAAAATGCATAGAGATTTTAAAAGATTGAGCACTGATTCATAGCAACATAATGCAGAAAAGACTTTCTCATAGGCTGAACATGTGGATGGGTCTAGACATACAACAATGTCAGAAGAAAGTTGCTTAGAAAAAGATTGAAATTTAATTTCAAAAAAACAGGAAATGTGGCTAGGGATTAAATTTGTGATATCAAACACTGCATTTTCCAAGATAAAAAGGAAAAGGTCAGAATTCAAGAAAATGCTCATTTCTGCTTAGAAAATCTCTTGCTCTGTGAACAGTTCCAGAGGATCACAGAATGGAGTGTGTAGGATGGTGGCAGTGCTTCAGCACACATACTTTCACTCCACATTACCTGTCAAATCTAGCATTCTCTGGACCCAACAGCTGCTCCTTTGCACTGTGGCCACAGATCCTCCCAAACCTGCCAGCCGCCCTAGCCTATAGGCTAAGTTTAGCCTACAGGAAAGCCAGTGAATACTCTCCTAATATTTATACAGTTTAATTATTGGGATACTACACTCTTTAATATTATTTATTGTCACTTGCTGTTTCTTACCCATCTCTTTTTCTTGCATTTGACAAAATGCTGACATTTACATACTTTTTTTTCCTTGTAATCTTTCTGAGGAAAAAAAACTTGTTCTCAGTTCAAGTAACTTCTGTAGTCTGCACTAGTGTTATTACTTTTATAAATGCTACTTGAATGCCTGCTTTTTTCGTATGAGCTTATCAAGCCCGAATGCACAGTGTTAAATCAAAATCTTTCACAAAAGGAAAAGCTAGGAGATAAAACAGTGACGAAATAGTGTGCTTTGTGCGGATCATCCAGGATCCTTGGGACACACAAGGAAGCTTCTAAGGGGAATATACAGCAGGCTTTGATTCCACAAGGATATTGGACTTCATTCCTTCCAAACAAATCTTGGCTCAAAGGTTATACTAAGGATTTAGAATTGCCACTTTAACTAGGAAGGAAGGAATTTAGGGCAGCTGATTGGTTGTGAAAATGTAACAAGTAAGTCACAGCAAGTGGTTTGCATTTTCAGAGATGAAGAAAATTTCATTGAATGACATCTACTAACATTTCCAAGAAAATGTTATAGCATTAAGGTTGTGGAAATAGGTATTTGCCTTTTTATGCTTTTATTTTTTCCCCTACAAGTGAAAGGACAAATGACTTAAAGAGTTTTGTTTTGTTTCATGAGGGATACAAAATGGAGTTCAATTCTGAACATGGTGAATTTCATATTGCTAATGCTGTTTAAAACTGCAAGAATACTACAGCCAGGGTTTCATTTGTTTAAGTAAGTGCCAGCATTGAGTGCAGTTTCAGAGTCTAATGTGCAGTTCAGTAGTTATCATTGTAAGACTTGTAGTCATGGCATCGAACAAGTGAGAAACTCCTACAGCCAAATACCATTATATAGGCCTTTTAGCACTTCTTCAATGTTTTCAAAAAATGTGTTTTCTTTTAAAAATTTACTTTCAGAGAAATAGAAACTGATCATTCCAGCAAGAAGTGAGCATACTAGGTCAGTGCAAACACATCAGCCTCTCTTGGCTTTTGCTTTACACTGAACTGCAAGCAAGTGATCCTCTCTTCAGAGTTGTTACTAATATTTGCTGACACATTTCTTGGTAGGTCCAGAGCTGCTAGAATTCAGTTTGCCATGAATTTAGAACCTTTGCTCACATCAGCGTGGCCAAAATAACATGGAAACTCTTCAAAAGATAAATCTGTAATTCCCACTTCTCCACATTGCGCTGACACTCTCACTTAATTGTGAGATTTACTTCTGTTCTTTCAGATCATGGTAGTTTCATTCTATGTCATTATTTCTTTTGATTGTTGAAAATGCAAACAAACAAACAAACAAACAAAAAGCCAAGCAAGTAATGGCTCAGATTTTTCTCAAATATCTTTGGTTTCTTTTAATTTGCTATCTTCAACTTCTTGACTACAGGTGTCTTATTTCTGTTTCTATTCTGTTGCAGCTTGTATTTTGATTCTGAATTATGTGATTATTTACATAGCCAGAGACAAGTATGCTTACCTCTGCACATTTGTTTTTGGTACTTGCCTCCTTTGGTTTAATGAATTTCCAGTTTAAGCTAACACACTCATGATTCATCTGACAGATTTTCCATTTTCTCTGTGCAGGAGCACAGATAAATCTTGGATTTATCCAAGCTACCCCTGTAGTGGATGGCTTCTGATCTCTGGAAAAGGCAGTGAGAGCATCCAGTACTACACGACTGCTAAAATATCTGTGTTGCTTGTGGACTGTTGCACTGATAGTATTTATCAGCTTCTGTTACTTGCCAAAACTGATTATTTTGTCCTCTTGCTGATGATTTTATCATTGCAGTGGTTTGCAATTGCCATGATTTTGAACATAGAGTGGATCATACAAATCCTACCAACACCATCAAGTTACTCATTTATACTCCATATTCAGCAACATATGTATGATGCTATTTGGTTGCTAAACAAATATTGTAGAGTCCATATGTTGTCCTAAAAGCTATTTCAGAATGATGGTAAGGATCTGCCAAACCTTCCCGGATATCTTAAAGAATGGGTAACAAGGATGTCTTAAACATCCCTGGTGGCACTAGCTGCTTATGCATGAGCAAAGAAATACTACACTGAACATATCATGCAAAATCTTGTAATCATATAAGAGCCTGTACAGCTGATCATATGACTTAATTTTTCACCAGGAAGTACTTGTAGACTGTTTTATTTAATCGCAGACAAACTCATGAAGACCAAATCATGTGCTTGAATTACTAAATACTGAAAAGATGAAAAAGGCGGGTATGCAGCAGAGGATGATATTTTTGGCTTCAGGTTTCACAGAGAAAGCAAGAAATGACTCTAACTCATTTGTTCTAACTTTACAAGAAAAAATACAAAGTGGCTTGCTTGGTTTAACTGCTTTTTCTTCAGTTTGTCTAAGACCAAATAATCATTAATTATCATCAATTAAGCAAAGTACAGAGTTTAAGGCAAAGGTTCAAATATGGTAGCAGCAGTGCCCTTTTATATGAGTTCAAACTGTTATGAAACTATGCTTGAGAAAAATGTGTAGAGGTAAGGATGCTCAGGTTGTTCAGCATAGCCATTTTTTCCCTTGATTTTTTTTTTCCTTTGGCTTCACTTGATTTTTTTTTTTTTTTTTAATCGAGGATACCATTCACAAAATGAGGCAAAATGAGAGTGTTTTCTATTGGACACATAGCTAATATAGAATGTGTATAATTTGTATAGTTTGTTGATACTTCATTCTCTGTAGTTTTGGAGTTCTTTCAGAAAGTGCTTAATATAACAATTCTTTAATGTATGACGTAATACTTCTTGTATGCTGGAAAAAAAAGAATATAAAAACATCAGGGCTACAAAGGTAGTAGAGTAGTTATGCATAACAATAGCAGAAAATCTGGCAGGAAAATTTTAAATTATTTCCATTCATCACAGTGACATTCATCAAATAATATGCTATGTATATGTATATGTATATGTATATGTATATGTATATGTATATGTATATGTATATGTATATGTATATG
>NW_024962263.1:48065835-48072037 GCF_019238085.1 Lagopus leucura
ATATGTATATGTATATGTATATGTATATGTATATGTATATGTATATGCTGTGAAGTACATTTGTTGTAACTTGCTTGCAATAAATTTCAATCAGTAAACATTAAAAATTTCCACTGATACTACATTATAGGTACTATGGACACATATATATTCATGTTATAAGCAAATTTGTGAAAACCATTCTCAGTTCTCCTGTGCTGTGGTGATATGTAATTTTACATGATTTATCAATCTCTTGGAACATCAGTACCTATTAAACATTTGGCTAGATGTTTGTTTCTGCTTAACATTTTAATATAGAATTTTATAGAAATAATATCAATGAAATATTAACATGCACTAGTATACCAGAAGATAATACATTAAGCAAATCTGAAAGCTGAGTATAATTTTGTTATTTAAGTGGATGAAAATAATGTAGCTCTGTTTTCTTACTTTTTTTCATCTTTTGGATCCCACATGCAAATGATATCTCTTGGATTTCTTCTTGCACTGGAAATCTTTTAATTTTTTATGTTCTCTAGTTAAAAATAAAAAAGACTTCTTAAAATATTTTATTATATTTTTATTGATCTAATGGAAATAGGATTTTCAAATTTTAAGACGATGTGTTGATAAATTAATTCACAATAAAGAGCTACCAGTTATGTTTCAAATTTCACCACATGTAAACAATCAGCTGCTTTATGGCAGTTATCCCAGAAATCAAAATGACTGGTAATGAATTTCAGGTTGATCTACCCATGTTGTTATGAAATTAGTTATTTTTATAATATTTTTAATTGTTGAAAGTCTTGAAGCCTCTAGTGTGAATTCAGTGTCTATTACTATGCTAGATGCTGTACAGATAATGCTAAAACAATGGTGAAATTTTGTAGGGCACATTCATAGAATCATAGAATTGCTTAGGTTGGAAAAGACCTTAAAAATCATCAAGTCCAACTGCAACCTAACCATACTACCCTGACTCTAACAACCCTCAGGTAAATAATGTCCTTGAGCACCACACCCAAACAGTTTTTAAACTAGTTCATTGGGAAGCACAACAGCCAGATACAAATTGTTGAGAGCTAAGGGGTAGACTGAGGAAGACATATGCATGTGGCAGTGAATGTATGGATGAAATAGTAGGCATTAAATCTTAGGAGATTACAGGCTGAAAACTGGATAAAAATAAAGTAAGACTTAAAATAATCTAAGCTCTAATCTCTAAATCTCCTTCACTGACCAATACAATGAAGGTAAGAAGGTAAGTTCGGATAGTCAAAGGAAGAGATAAATTTAGCAAGTTGGAGCAGCTTCCTTCTACAAAGGTATCTTCCATCCCACTCTACTAACTGTGGACCATTAGACAGCTAATTTAAATGTCACAGGAAATCACCACAACAACTTCTTCTTTTCAGAGAAAAGAAAAGGGTTGTGTGTTCACTACAGTGTTCTCCGGTTAGTGCAATTGGGTATTCCAGTTTTGTTTTGTTTTGTTTTTTTTTTGTTTGTTTGTTTGTTTGTTTGTTTTTGAAGGCAGTAACCATTTGGCTGTATTAAAGTCTAAATTTAAGGCCAGACAAATCACTAGCAGAGCAGTCTGCTTTGCAGGCTGCTATGAGGTAGGATAGTGGACCCAAGGACAGTTACTATTGCTAGGACAATTTAATAAAAATATCTTTCGATTCTCAGAAGTGCTTATCAGTGTTATGTAATTCTCTCAGTCCTGTTATCCATTTTGTTCAAAATAATCCATACTTTTTCTAAGCATCATGTTGAATATGATGGTCAGATTTAATGTTGCGATCATTTGGCTAATGCGCTGTTACCATTTTTAATGGCTATCTGCAATTAAGTGTGAATATTTTCATGGTTTGTCTTTCAACATGAGTATATGAATGCCAGTTGAATCATTAGGATTTTCCTCAATTTTCAAGGTGTGAGTAGTACTACTTGAAAAGAAACAGATCACTGGCTTTGCTTTTCTATTAATCCATTGTATTCATATCTTGCAAAATGTATTAAAACGGAGGTAAAAAGAAGAAAAGAAAGAAAACCCCCTGAAGAAGTAACTTGAATTTTTTTTTCAAAGGAGATCACACTTTTTCAAGCCTCTTGAGGCTCAGGAAAAAATATCTTGAGAAGTAAAATGAGAACAAAGAAAAGTCTTTCTAAACTAGTTTCCAATTACTGAATAAGATAGAAGACATTACTATCACACCACATACCATTTTTCTTTTCTATGGTTCAACTTATTTTTACACTTTTAGCTTAACTTTTCAGCCTGCTTGGGAATTGCTCTCCTTGTAGGGAAATTTCTCATTTTAATGAGTTTTAAAATGTTGCATTCCTAACCTTTCTGAAAATCCCCTTCTGCTTTTTGCTTTGCATCAAGGTATTTCTTGTGTGTGTGTATGCATATGTATCTAGACAAGAACACAATGTATAGGACGAGAACATATTCACTTCTCCTAGTTTCTGCAGTGTTTTACTGAAAACACATCATATACAGATCACAAGAAGCTAGAGACTATGACTGTGAGCTTGTCCTCATACACAGAATAATCATTCTAACAGAAAATTGTTTTGAATCTGAATGTCACCTGTCTTATTTTCCTGAAAAGTGTTCTGTTTCCCACTGCTTCAAAATACTGCATTTTCAAGCTGCTAGGTTTAGAGTCATGTAAGCAGTGAAATTTTTATTCCCACTCTCATTTTGCAGCCTTGAATGTGATGTCAGTTGTATTCAATGATACTTTATTAGCATGACAAGATATACAGAAGTGTTGCCAAAGTGTGAAAGTGACAGACTGCTCAGGTATCTCTTACAGGCAGATAACATCTTCCCCACAAAGAGTTTCATACAAATGTCTGAGCCTTATCTTCTGAGTCTGTCTATCATAACTATCCATTTCTGTTCCTGTCACAGGCTGTGGAAAATAAAAAGCAAATCTAAGTGCATCACATTTGCTGTGTAGTCTGTAAAGGGGCTAGCTCAAAAAGACAACATGTCCAGCCCTAAAACACAGGAACAAATGCATATCAGCAGTGCCATTTCTCAAGCAAAACACAATACAGATCAAAAACAAAGAAGCATTAATAGCTCTAAATGGAAGTTTTTAAATGAGATAAATATTACCCATTAATTTTAGCTAGTAATTCTATCAACTTACCTATGTTTACACCCTTAAATATATATAAACATCGACTATCAAAAGGGTCATGAAAGGACATGGAAAAAAATGGACAGTATTCTTTAAGAGGGTTGATATTCCTCCTCACTAATGAAACTTCAATTTTTGCAGATGCAATTTATTATGGAGACTATCTGGATTGATGCAGGTGTGTAGCTGAGTTACAATAGGCACAAGCACAAAATTGCTCTGGAAACAGAAATCTGGTGGTTGAAACTTTAGTCATAAAATTTATCCAACATAATTAAAGTATAATCTATCGTAACAGATTAAAAAAATATGGTAAATTAAATTTTAGTATTTTGTCCTGCAAGTTTTTTGTCAATGCAATTTCAAACCCTTAATTAAAAAATATATGTATATTTTAAAAAAATTGCAATTTCTTTCACTCTTTCACTTCATTTCTCACTTTTACTTTTTTGAAAGGAAAAAAAGTTCTAACGTTTGCATCTGAACTTTTTGGATCTGATTTTCTTTTTTTTTCTGCATCGCATTTCGGTGGTTTGTTCTGACCTTGACAGCTCGGTAGCACATTGCTAAAATATTACAGCAATAATTCTGTACAATTATGCCTAATATTATGGCAACATCCTGCAGTTTTGCGCTATGATTATGGGAGGAATTCATGTTTATTTACTTTAATGACTAGATAATGAGTCCAAGCTACACAGATCAAAGGGAACTGCTAAGAGAGAGGCTGTTATGAGCCAAAACTAATAACATGCTCCACTTTGAAAAGACAGATCTATTCACTTTAATGCAATAGGAAAGCATAGAAGTGTTGGGAAGATTAAAAAAAAAATGATGATGAATGCCACCTCTATTTAAAATAACATAGGTCAAACACTGCAACAAAACTGACAACCTTTTGGCAGCCCTTTGGATTTGCAAGAAATTACTTCCCTTTCTTATTAAGGCAGTCAGAATCCCACACAGATTCACACTAGTTTTATGGAGTTGAATCATCATTTGGAGACTTAGACAGCCCCAAATCATCTCTCTCCATATTGGCAGTGAAGAACTTCCTACTGGAAGAGCTACATAGTATAGTAGGCATACTGAAAGCTTCAGAGATCAATTCCCTTTTATTAGCAGAAAAGAGACAGATATCATATTAAATTCCATTTTAAGGATCTTTCAAGGCAAATGCTCTTTTTGAACAGTGAAAAGAAAGCTGGAGAAAGAATATTTCTTGGTAAAAGAATAATAAAAAAGAAAAAAAAAATAAAATACAATATATTAACAGGCATATGTAACACTATTAACCTAGAGTAATCCAATGTAGTATGGGAGCACAAGTGAGCATCCTGCTATTTGTCATTTAATGATCATTCAGTCACAGCTGAATCTGGAGTGGGAAATTTATCTAACATTTTCGTATCTCTTTGTCTAGGTATTACTACTGAATGGAGAAAGGGCAAAAAAACCCTGCTCTCAGGGCACACCAGACTTCTGGGGATTGTACAAGTTGAAGGAATTTTGCGTGTGAGATTAATATGATATAGACTTCATACTGCTAGTAACTTCCAAGTGGTAAGCAGCTCCACAAGTGACTACAAATATGGTATGAATTGTGGTTCCTACAGCAATTCACACTGCCCATATGCCTAGCAATAGAATGGATACTGAAACTCATCATTTTAGTGTATTACAAAGTCATCTGATGGAGTGGAAGCAGGGAAGGGAGAAACTTGACGGCTGAAAGGGAAGCAGCAATGAGGTACATATAAGGGCCTTCCCTATCATTCTTTTTCCTCATGCTACTTCATTTATGGAAAATTCTAAGGTTGAGTTCACAGAGGTATAACTTTCCTGATCATTGTTTTTCTTCATATTATGTGATTTGTAATAATAATAGTAAATAAATGGCGAGATAATATAAAATTTCCCCAGCGTAGTTAAATTCATGTAGATTAAGATGTAATTTATGACTTGTGGAACATTTTGAGCACCTTACAATGACAGGTATCACAAAATCATAGAATATCATAAACTGAAAGTGTCATGAAGTTCAATTCCTGGATCCAAATAAAACCACACAAAACTATAAAAGAGATTTCTGAAAATAAGCTTTCTGCATAAATATGATCTTTCTATTTCCAAAAATTAATGTGGTGGTCTTCATTTGAATGTAAGATTTTATAAAGAAGATTTCTTAAAACACTTATATGTCTATTCATCAGTAAACAGTAAGAGTTCTTCTGCGTTATTGCTGACGATCTTTGTTCTTAATATTTTCACTGCTTTCTTGTTATGTATACACTCTATGTAGCAAGCTTCTTCTCTACATCTCCATTCTTTATTCAACTTCATTTACAGTGCCCAATAAGATTTAAGTAAATTGATTACCAATATATCAAATTGTAAAATTCAATTTAATGGAAATGTCAAAAAAAAAAGAAAAAAAAAAAAAAAAGAAAAAAAGAAAAAAAAGAAACAGACCACTTATTTTTTATATGATGTATTTGGAAATCAAAATTATAACTTAGTCCAAATTCTCAGGATGGAAGTTGTAGGAAGAATAGGAAATGGAATAAAATCTATTCTGCATGGTAAAGACTAGTGAAAATGGAAACTGTGAAAAATTTATTTTTGGTCCTCTCTCAAGATAGCAATCTCACAGTCATTTCTGTGAAATGAAATTAAATAAAGGGGCTCCTTAGCTTTTATTTGCAGCACTGATCTGCAACTATCTCTTTTTCCAAGCAGTTTTAGGGTAGGCACATTTATTATTTAAGGAAAATCCACAAGGAACATTTTTATAGTACTAGAATAGAAATAATACCATAACAATAAAGATCAAAGATTGATGCAATTGTGAGTACAAGTAATAGCTGCCTTGTGTGGCTGTTATCTCCTCAAGGGAATTCTTTAGAATGGCTTTCATTTTATAAAATGTGTTTGTTTCAGTCTATAGTATATGAGAAGGAAACTCTATTCTGGTGTTCCTTTTTCTTTTTTTTTTTCTTTTTTTTATCTTTCTTTCTTTCTTTCTTTCTTTCTTTCTTTCTTTCTTTCTTTCT
>NW_024962263.1:48072047-48099897 GCF_019238085.1 Lagopus leucura
TCTTTCTTTCTTTCTTTCTTTCTTTCTTTCTTTCTTTCTTTCTTTCTTTCAATTCTTTGCTTCTTTTTTTTCTGCCCTGAAGAAAAAAAAATAATTTAGAATTGGTGTGACTGGTTTCATGAACTTTGATACAGCACTGAATTTCAAAGAAATAAAAAAAAACATTCAGAAGCCATTGGTGTGTGCATATAGTTTAAAGGTATTTTTTCTGTCTAACCCAGTTTTAAACCAGAAGATACCAGTATCTCAGATGTAGTATTTGGAGGTTAGTCCTTTATCATGTACAACAATCAGAGAATACACGAGTGTCATGCATTACTTGCTGTCCAATGGTGTTCAGCAACCTTACCTCTTTCCTGCAGACATCAAATGAGAGCTGAATCCAAAGAAATTTACAGTGATAGAATATCTTATTCAAAGGCCATGATGACAAAAAGATAATCGTCAAGATGGGAAAGATTTTATTCCTCTCATGATATCTTTATTTATCTATATGCAATATTCTACATTATGAATCTCTCTCTGTATTACTATAATACATATTTTTACGTGTGGTGAAAGCATGACACTTGAAGGAATGCTGGAACACTGTCCAGTTTTCCTAACATGTCTTGACCTATGTTCAGTGGAGACACTTTTCTAATCATTTATTATTGATGAGGAAAATATTTATATTTCAATTGTCAGCAGAGGTATAACAGATGGAGCAAAAAGATGACTGAATTTCTGATAAGAATTCCAAAATCAGAAGTGATGGTTTTATCCAGGTGATAGCAGCTTAAAAACAAAATGTAATATTCTGGAAATCATCTTTTAGGATTCTGGGATAATAACAGAAAAATAGTTTATTCATAGTGAAGACAAAAGTAAAAAGGGAAATAATTTCTGATGTTACTATGGCAGGTTCTGAGATTTAGCTACTAAAAATTACCACCTAAAAGTACTAACACTGTACGGATATATATGTATTTCTCCAAGCTGGCAAGTAATGCTACACATTTTTATAACCATACTGAATTTACTACAAGGCTTCCAAGAAACTTTTATAAATACTTCAAATTTGCACTGATCAATATTTTTATTATTTCAGATCACATTTCTGTGAGATAAAGGAGGTGATAGTGCATGACATTGCTCTAACTCTGATTTATACTGTCAATAGGTCATGTATTTTTTGTTTGCTTGCATTCTTCACTTTACAAACAAACAAACAAACAAAAACCCAACAAAAACATAGCACAAATACTCATAGCCTCTCTTGGAAAGCCACTAGCTTTACTTACCTCATTAAAATATATTCCTTCTAAGTAATCATTTTCCCGTGCTTAAGTGTTTCTCTTTAATACTGAATTACATCTGCCCTTTGTCAAGAATAGTCCTAAGATCTTAACCATCATATTCTATTACCAAATTGGATGAAGCAGTAAACATTGATTAAAATGTTCAGGCTCTATTTAATTTGAGATGTTGCAGTGATGAAGAGGCCAAAGAGATAAACCAGAAAGGATCAGAAGCAGGAAGTTCAACCTTAAAAAGATGACTTCACACATAACGTAAAAAAAAAAAAAAAAAAAAAAAAAAAAAAAGTTCAGAAGGAATTAATATCAAAATTTACAGAAATCTGGGTATAATCATGCAATGTGGTGGAGAAAATTTTAAATTCAATCTACTCAATATTAAAGGTGGGAAAGTAAACACTTTAAAGCAAGAAAAATTCCATCCAGTTCTAAGAAGAATTTCTTCTTAGATATGAGTAATAAAATGATTAAGGCAATGAGAAGACCATGAGGAAATGTCAAAAGAGCTAAGTAATGCTATCAAAAAAATTTGAAAATGTGAGTACATTAAGCTAAAAGGAAAAATCCTACTGTCCACCAGAGAGAATTAACTGAAAAACAGGCATGTAATAAAGCTTACAGTATCAAAAGAAATACTGGAATTTATTTATTTGAAGATCCAAGAAAATTATCTTGTCAGAAGAATTCCGCTAGGACAATGAAGTACAGGTAGAAAGAAATATCAGAAAACAAAACAAAACAAAACAAAAAAAACAATGCAAATTAGCAGCAAAACAGGAGAGAATATCAGACACCCAATGGAAATAAAAGTATGTCAACTACAGTGTAAATTAGTACATCATGAGCATAAAGAGAACACAGGTACATCAGCTTCATAGCAAATCACACAAGCAGTAAGAAACAACAGAAATGAATAAATACATAAAATTTAATCACAAAAGCCACTGGAAATAGACAAATGCAGTCTTGTTTAGTAGCTATTTGGCAGCATCTGTAAATCACATCTCCTTTTTACTTTTACAGTAATGTCAACCTATTTACCATCAGGAAAGACCCTCAGATCTCTCCAAAATAATGCCTCCTATTTATTTCCATATAAATTACAACAGATACAAAGAGTACAATAACACTGATTGATAAATTCTCAGCAGCAGAACACTGCTTTTCAACATAATCATTACCACTATCTGTGCATTTTCACCAGTGATGAACAAGATCCCACATGCTTCACTCATAAAAATCTACATGGCTGTCCAGAATGTGGCTTGTCTTTCATGTCTCTGTTACCACTGCTGAAATGCACCACCATCTCACTGTGCTAATATCAAATGAATTGGTTGCATGGCCACAAAAATTAATGGAGTACTGGTGGAAAGGTTCAACCTCTACTGCCATAGCACTAACATCTGCTTCTGATGTCATGGGCCAATGTAATAAAATAGGAGGCATTACTTTCAGAGCAGCCCTTGTATCTATGACAGTTAGTTTCCATTTTGTACTATTTTGATTTGTAGTTGACAACAATCCCACAACCAACTGGAAGTTTGCATTTTCCAAAACTCTTTTAAAATAATTTGACAGTTTCAGTTAAAATTTCCATATTGTCTCAAGTATATTCAAAGCAAACTATTTTCTTGGTGACATCTGACATGCTATCAATATGAGTAAGGCAGTCTTCTGGTGTCAGATACGTCTCTTGTTTGCTTTCAATGGAGATGTGTCCACTTACATCATTAAATGCTGTACTTCAGTGTGTCTTTAAGTCCCTCCTCTAGCACTGTCACAAACAGAAGGTCCCTGTTTTGTGCAGCTATTGCTACAAATCTACCCTTCTAACTTTTCACTCAGTAGATTTTCGTTTGGAAGAAATAGGAATGACAAAAATACAACAAAAGTGGCTGAGCTTGTAATATTTCCATGCCTGAAGTAGTGTGAGGAAAAATAAATAAATAAAAGATCTGTCAACAAAAGGCTAAGGGTGTTGAAAAGTGTTTATCTTGAAAGGAAGTAATGTGATTATAAGCTCTAAGCCAAAACAAACAAACAAAAAATTTAAACAGTATTAATTACTGTTCCATTCCAACTGAGGATATCTAGAAAGGTGGTACATGTTTTCTCAGAAAGTTTTTAGGATAATATTGGAAATAATTAGCACAGGATTCACTTCACTGAAATATCATTAGAAACATCTTTATGTGATTTAAAGCACCTGTGCAAAACTCAGGTCACATTCTGACTTCTGAGATAAAGGTGACATGAACAAAAGGTGAAATTATTTGTAATAACCCCTTAGGGCACTGAAAACTAGGATTAATTTAGTGTAATTTCATTACACTAAACAGAACACCTGGGTGATAAAATATGGATGAAATTCAATTTTAATAAATAAAAAATCTTGTCTGTGGAGAAAAACAATACTAACTTGACATATACTTGACATGATCCAAAACAGTTGCTAACATCCAGTTAGAAGTTCAGGGTTTATAATAAATAGCTCAATGAAAACATCAGCTGAATAAGTTGCTGCAGTCAGAGAAGAACACTGAATGTAAAGAATCCCTACAGAAGCAACAAGAAAAGTAGAAAACATAAATTCACAATGTGAATATATCTGAAGTGTTTAGAGGAAGTCTGACCTCCCTAATTCAAGAAGGATACAGAGCAAAAAGAGTGCTTAGAGAAAAATGTCAAAGGTAAATTGGTGTTATGGATTTATGGATTCCATATAAGACGATACTGCTGTACTAGGATCTTTTAATTTGAAAGACAGACAGCTAAGTAAGGACATGATAGGGATCTGTGTATTCATGGCAAGGCAAGTAAAAATGATTGTTGACTGTATCTTATCCAGGAAGCTTCAGATTATATCATCACTGACATGTTTATGTTATGAAAAGTTTAAAATAAAATAAAAAATGTCACAATTTCACCCAACACTCCAGCTCTGAAATTTAGTTCTAGAGGCTATTGTGAATAACAAGCATTTTCAGAAGTCTAGAAAGCAATTAGAGACATTTGTAGTAAAAACATCAATAGCAGGCAGCAAAGGTAATCTATCACTTATGGAAGAGTATATCAACAAAGCTCTGATACTGTGGCCACTTTCACAGACATAGCATTAGATTAGTTGAACCTTTGATGTGCACCAGTCAGAACTTCTGAATCCCATCCCAATGAAGGGCACATTATCCCACAAGGCTGTCAGCCTGCCTCATAGCACTGAGCAATGTAGAGACTCATCAGCATTTTCATGACCGGCAGATATTTTGCAGTGTGGTTTGAAAACTCATTTGCAAAAATACTGTAAGAGCTGCCATGTACAAAAATCTCTGTATCATAAAGTAGCATAGCTGGATTTCCAGAATGAAATGAAGGTCAGCTATCAGAGCAGGCTCTCCAGGGCAGCATGCCTGCTGGAGATTGAGAAGCATTTGGACAACGCTCTCAGACATAGGGTTTGATTTTGGTTTGGTTGTGTGCAGCCACTCGATGACCCTTGTGGGTCCCTTCCAATTTGGGATATTCTATGATTCTTTGTAACAGAAAGAGTCCCACAGTCAGTGCTTTTTTTTTTCTTTTCCCCCACATCACATTTAAGTGCACAAGCTCTAGTCTTTTACAAACTAAAGTACAATCTGTGCTCTAGGACCTGCAGCTGCTCACAAGTGACCACTGCTTTAGTTCAGAATAGAGCCTGTCTCAAGTTCCCAAACTTAAAGATCTTGAGTCCTCAGTGCCACTGTTTCAATCTAAGAACCTGCTATCCTTTTGCTGATGTAGAACGCTGATGGATATTGGATAGCCCAGAGCCTGCAGTTGTTCTTCTCACATTTTGCAAAAATAGAAATCTTTCTGCTGTCTATAATGGTATTTATCCCATAGATGCTCTTTTCAATTAAAACGTGAAATATACCATGTCTTGAGTAATGGTGGGGAGAAGAGAGAGATCATATTTTTAATGTATTTAGAAACATATATTTTTACTTATTCTGTGATCATCTTTCCTTTGCTATGGAATTGCACAGAATCGGGGGTGCTGGAAGGCATCTCAAGAGATCATTGAGTCCAACCTGCCACTAAAGCAGTTTCCTACAATAGATCACGCAGGTAAGTGTCCAGACGGGTCCTGAATATCTACATAGAAGGAGACTCCACAACTTCTCTTGGCAACCTGTTTTCAGTGCTCCATCACCTTTACCATAAAGAACTTGTTAGTACAGAACTTCCTGTGTTCAGGATATAAGCCATTCCTCCTTGTCCTATTGCTACACACCACTGAGAAAAGCTTGAGAACGCACAAAGAAAATCACAGCCACAGGGATTCAAAATACTGTTAGAGTGTTATCAACAATAGCAAATAATATGAACTTGAAAGAACAGTGAAATGAAAACTTTTCTCTGGAGTTATCATATACATACACAGGGAGCCCACAAATAGCAGGGGAATCAACTTTCTGAAAGGGTTGATAACTGGGGACAAGGGGAAAAGTTTTTAAGTTGAGGGAGGGAAGATTTAGGTTGGACGTCAGGGGGAAATTTTTACAGAGAGAGTGGTGAGGTGCTGGAACAGGCTGCCCAGGGAGATTGTGGATGCCCCATCCCTGGCGGTGTTCAAGGCCAGTTTGAATGGGACCCTGAGCAGCCTGGTCTAGTATTAAATGGGGAGATTGGTGGCCCTGCATTTGGCCAGGGGTGTTGGAGATTCATGATCCTTGAGTTCCCTTCCAACCTTTGCCATTCTGTGATTCTGTGATTTACAGTGTAAACTGACAAAGTGATTGGAAAAGATAACTATGAGGTATCACTGATGAAAAAAGGAAGGTCTGTATATTAAACTTACTAATGATGGGAAAGTTATTTGAGTCATCACATGGAGTGCAAAGGAATATATAACATATTCATATATATTTGCATCTTGTGTTTTAACTGAAGACTTTATTCATAAAAAATAAATCAGTGAAGATGTATTTATAACCTATTCACTGATAAACAATATATTTATGTTCACTTTGTCAAAGATTCATTAGATTTTACTTAGTATTTCTCTGTGATTGACATAAAATCAGTGAAGATACTTCAGTTTTTAAATGTAGTTATATGAAATTCAAAGGTTGTCCTGATACAAATTATGTTTACAAATATCAGATCATGTAGATTGGAAGACTTCAGCAGTACAGAGAATTATTACATCACTCCCTTCAAGCAAGTGTAGAGAGACAGTTTCAAACCTACTTCACACCCAGAATGAAAATAAGCAAATTGCTGTGGTCTCATTTTACTCTTCCACCACAAAATTCATTAAAATATTTATGCTCTCCACTCATCATCTATTGCATGTAGAATTACATACTTCTAACAGCAAAATACAATTTGTCTATGAGATAAAGATTCACTCATCCTCAGTCAAGCACATTACTGTAGCTTCTAAAGTTATTACCATTGCATCATTGACTGCTTTATGCAGTTACTGGAGGTCAAACCTTCATAGGAAAGCTGGCAAAAAAAAGTCTGTGAACAGGTTTTGTGTTTCACTCTGGAACACCAGTAGAAACTACCACTGCAGGTTGCTTAAGTGATTAGGACAATTTAGAGTGCTTCAAGAACACTTTTCTCCTCCTCTCCTGCCTGGTCATGTGTTACTACCTTAAATCACAGAAGGAAGATTTATCACGGTGTGTCCGTCTGTAGAGTTGATTACGTTTTCTCAAAGAAAGTATTTTTATGTTAGAGAACATCATGCAACAAAAATCAAAACAGTCTGCCTGCTTTCTTTTCTTCCAGTTCACCTGCACTGCATTTTTTTATTTGTTTGTTGTTTTAAAGAACTGCCCTCTGATATTAACAGTGAAGGCTTTCTGTCAAGTGCACTGGACCTCCATTTGAGAAGAGCTGGTACTCCAGTTTCCTTGAAGAACTTTGTAGTCCCGAACCAAGGAAAATATAAAAAAATCCCAATAAACCAAAATTACCTTTCTACAAACATCTCTAGCATACCTAAACCATGGAAGATAGATACATGAAACAGAGTACAATACTTCAAAGGTTAACTTTATACGTTAGCCTTCATCCTCTGCATGGCTTTTTAAATATACATGCCTCCTAAACAAAAACCTCTCTTGTTCTTCAGAAAAACATCCATCAACACCCCAAGACTCCACAAATACCTTGGCTATTGATCAGTTCAAGCAGAACAGCACTAAAATAAAAACTTATATAGCAGATTTCTTCTACAGAAGCATTATCTCTATTCATATAGAAGAACTGTTATGTCATACATTGAAATAGTGATTGAGCACCTGGACAAGGGCAGACTGGCCCAGGGAGTGCAGGCTGTGTTTGAACCCGTGCTCTCCATGTGGTCAGAAGGGGTGGACCCAAATGTGGAGCCCCGCTGGGCTCATATAAGGGCCAGCCATAGAATGGAAGAATATCTCTTCAACATAGGCTGTTTTCTGAGAGAGAATGCTGTGTTGCTGGAGAGCTGTGCTATTAGAGACTGCCTGCACCAGTTGCTTGAGTTTGGCTCTTTTTCTACAAATGACTATTGGTAGTCTACCTGTAAGTACTTTGCTTGGTATTGCCAAGAGCCTGTCAGAAGCAATTTTGTTTCTTCATATGCAGAACAATTCCCCATAAAATAAATAAAAATCTAGGGCTTTCTTAATGGCTGTGTAATCTGATTCCAATAGACAGTAGGAGAAGTAATCTGGGGCTCAGATTTTTCTCAGTGTTTCAAGCTATAGATAGTTTAAAAAACAAAAAACAAAAAAACACCAAAAACACAATATTCTGTAATTTAGCATGTAAGAGCAGGAAAGAACTATATTCTGTGTACAAAGACTCTTTATCTAGGTAAACAGGTAATGTTATTTACAATGCAAAAATTCTTCTCTAAACATTTAGGCTCTGGCTTTACTGTTGCTCCTTTGTGTTCAATTTTTTTCTCTGGTCTGTGTCACTGGTATAGGTGATGTAAAAGCTTGTAGGTGACTGACCATTGCTCCTGGTTAACTTAAGCCTAAGGAGTGACCTCTGACAAACCTCAGTGTTTCAGTTTCCCACTTCCATCTGGTTACATATGAAACACTATGGCCACAACTTATCTTTTCTGAAGGCATTATAAGATTTAATAAACTGTGTTTAATGCACTTTGTGCGTAAGCAGTAAGTGGTGAAATTTACAGCAGCCCAAACACTGTAAAGACGTATGTAATCAAGCTATTAAGTAAAACTGCAGTTTTTGTTCTCAAAGCAAATCATTAAAATGATCATACAGAATATTCTAGAAGTACTAATTTTTAAAATGGCAAATGTTTTCAGTTCTTTTTGTTTAATGAAGCATATTTATACTTTTATCCATTTTGGGGAAAATTGCCAGGCAATATGATAGAACAAATATATTTAGTTTAGAAACTCTGATACATTGAAGTTTAGTTAATAGCTCTGTTTTTATCTCCCAGAAGACAGCTAGAAACGTAATTATAACATGCAAATTAGCTTCTATTGGGATGCAAATTAAAAATTATATACTGAAGTACAACATCTAGTACTACAACTTATGCTTAGTATTTCTACAGGTAGAATGAATTCCAACAGAGACTTCACTCCCTGATTTATGTAGTTTAGGTTGATTTCTCTGAAGTATAATTTCTGTGCTTCACTTTTCACTCCTATGCATTTTTCTTCTTCAAACTCAAATTTTCAGAAGTTTCTCAGCTCACTTGTTTAAACTATTTTCATTAAGAAATCTCTTAGTGTTTGGACTGTTCTTTAAGTCTTTGTCTTTGATGAAATGGTTGTCACAGCCTTTAAAGTCTCGCTAATTAATGTAAAAATCCCAAGTCAAAATACAAGTCAGTCAGATTAAAACACTTGCAGTACATTTTAATTATAGTCTGTGTAGAGTTTTTTCTTACGATTATTTTCAATCCTGCTTTTATGAAAGATTAGGAAACAAGGACACAAGGCACTTCCAGAGAGAGAAAAGGACACCTGACTCAATAAGCTATTCCATTTAAGTTTATCTCATGCTTATTTTCTTGCTTAGTAACTATATCCTTTGATTCCCTTCCTGCTCAGACATGCAGAGTTTTCTCAAAATCATTGGAGCTATTTGCTTTGATGGCTTTACTTGGCAACTGCATTAAGTGAACTTCCCTGCTTGAACTCTTTGTGTGCTATATCTCTCTGAATTTTAATTGTGGTATCTAATGTCTGAATCTTTCATATGGTGAATATTTTTGTCTTACCTTTGCTATCATTCCCCTCTCATAATTCTAGACATCAGTTAAGTCTTCTCAAGCACTTCCCATTTGTCTTAACTTATAAAAATTAATTTTATTAAAGTAGCTGAAAATCTTTTTCAATCAAGTTGCTTATAACATGCTCCAAGCTGATGAAAATCTAACCTAAAATTCAAAACAATGGTAGAAAAGATCAACTAACACTGTCTTCTGAAGTGATTCTCATTCAACTTGTCTTCTGAAATTGTTTGACTTTCTACACTCAAAGCATTCTGTACCTAAGCAACCTAAATTGGTGTTTAGCCTGAAGTACTTATCAGCCTGTTATTTTCAGTCTAATCCGATGTTTTAGGTTCCATCTGCACATAAAATTAAGCAGTTAAATTGAAACTGTTCTTGATTACATCATCTGTGCTACAGCAAAGGAAAAATCAGATTTTAAAAAAAGTGAAAAACAATAGCAAAAAACAGCTGAAGACACTTAAAATTTCTTACAAGCTAAAAGTAGATTTAAGTCAAGTGTGGCTTCTTAGCCAACAGTCTGTAGTCTTCAAATTCTGTCGTTACTCCACCTATACAGTGCATCCCAAACCTGTGCTTGCTTACAAAGTGAAGGTCTCATCCCCGTGGGGTTCTGCTCTGCAGCTGCAAAGGACACTATGGGATTCTGTACTTTGAGTGTGCACAGAAACCCAAAGAGTAACTCTTCATAGTCTAGGAAATTACAAGAACATAGCTTAGTGCTTAGTAAATGTGGTCAGACAATAGAAGGAGTTGTTAGAAAAACAAATTCCTGCCCATTTTACCAAAACTGTCACTGTCTATGAAATATCTAGAGAGAAAAAACAGTCAAGCCCTAAGTACATTTATCAAGTGGTGGGAAGGTCTTCGTTCTGATACTGGTTTCCAGGACTGCAATCATGTTTTATAAAAGATAGTTCCCAAATAAAATGATTATGTTGCAAGAATAAAGGGGAGAAATTGTTCTAACTTCTCTCATACTAACAGAATATTCCAGTCACTAGGCTATTAAGTAGAGACCAATCATGTTTTCAAAGGCAGGAATGATTCCTGATCTGCTCACTGGAGGAAAAGCCCATGCTGCTACATGCCTTCAGTTAAGGATTTCTCACAAAGGGTGCCGTGTGGATCTCATAAAAACAGGGAGCTCTCCAGGTCTGGAATGTTAGATTGAACTCATCCCTATGGTTTCCCTGCAGTTCAGATCTTCCAAATAATCTGCCTGTGCCTATGTGTAGGGATCTGAAGTATGCAAGTTAGCAGTATAGTCATCCTAGGTTTTTCTACATATTCACTGGGGGAAATAGGCAGCTCCTGAGAATGATTCAAGTTTTCAAGCACAAAACTGAACAACCACCACCCTGCAGAAGCTTTTTTGTAAATTATTGTTATAAATATTTACAACAAAGCTTCAGAACCTATGAATTTTTGCATATGCAGTATTCGTGGAACCAGGCTGTGAGAATCCTTCTCTGTTTTTTGGCTCAAAGCTTGCTTCCTGAGGTATTTCTTGTGATAAGACTCTGATTGATTTGTTGAGGAGGCAACTAATGGGTGCTAACCGTGTGACAATGGATATCGCCTTGGGAACATTTGAAAGCCCCTTCCTCCAGAGCTCCTTGCTCTATAGAAGATCAGATGAGAATGCTCAGGAGTGTTTACTGGCGGAAGATCTGGCCTGTGACAAAACAGCTCCAGCTAGGTGTGGGAAAATTGGGGAACGATACCATCGTGTTCTGTGAGTAACAGGATGCAGATGGGCACCCCTGCTCCCTCTTATCTGCTGGCAAGGCCCGGAAGATGGGAACAAAGGAGTTTCTGCTGAGATCCCAGAGCCAGAAGCTGCCACTCAAAGGCGAGCTGACTCAACCACTTTGGATTTGAGCTGTCACTCAAAAGACAGCTGACTCGACCACTCTGAAAGCATTGAAAAGGGGCCATCATTGCCATGGTCATCGTCGTCTTCGTCCTTCTCACCGTCGTCGTTGTCAACAGAACAACTCTGCCTGACGACCCACCACTACTGAGGATCAAAGATGGAACTACGAACCACGCTGGATCCATGGTGGTGACTATCTCCCTCTTGCTGCCTATAAAGACCCCTTGCTTCTTCTCTTCTATCTTTTCTATCGCCCTCCTTCCCTTCCCCATTACCCTAATTCATAATAGTGTCCGGCCTCCCCTTCCCCATTTCCCTGATTAAGATTTGTAATAAACTGGTTGGACCAACATTTGAACCGTTGCTTCTTAATCTCACGCCGGGTATATAGATAATAAAAGAACCTCCTCTCCCTCCTATAAATTGGAGTGAGACACAGGCATGTCATGCAAACATGATCTTCCTCGTAATCCCTTCCCTACTTTTAATTTCATGGAAAGAAAAAACGAATGTCAAAAGCTGTAGCTCCCTGGCTGATATGCTGGACCCTTCCCATGCAGTGAGTTAGGCAGATCAGGCATGTTGAGGTATTTGCATCTGTGATGGGTTGGCCCTGGCCACTTTGCCACATAGCCACTTACTCACTCTCTCTGATAGCAGCAAGGAGGAGAAAATAGAAAAACAAAAGTAAGAAAAATGGTGGATCAGAATAATGACAGAGTAATCACATACCTGTAGCTGCTGTGGAAGAGACAGTCTTAACTTAAGGAACTTAATTCAGGCCATTTAATTCCTGACTTGAGTACTGGAAGTCAATCAAACAAACAAAAACAAAAATCCTCCCCAAGTGCATTCTAAATTAAGCTTATCTACTGGAGCTGTTCACAAAACTTTTGGGTTCTCTGCCTACATCAGGTGGAATGGATAAGTGCTGCAGCCCCTAACTCTTGTATCTCGAGAAGTGAGTTAGATTTGCTCTTCAGAGGCTAGGCAGTGGGCTGTGGCATGACATTTGAATACAGTATCAAATGAAAAATCATATCCTGAAAACAAAATTAGCAGAACATGGACACTTAGTCTGAAATAATCTCTTTGGTTTGGCTTCTAGTGCTTTTTTTTCCCTATAGTAATGATATTAATATGCCTCCGTTTTGTTGTTTTGGATCATTTTTAGTTTTTTTATTTTTTATTACTTATAACTATTACTTAGTAACCTTTGTATTATTATTCTACTACACTGACCTCTATTGTAATTTCCACCCTTTGGGTGTATAGTAACTAGAAAAATATGCAAATATCCCACAATCTCTTAACCACCGGGTTAGTTTTTATTCCTAATCTTTATTTTTAATTTTTTTATTGATTCTTACAATCTGCTTTCTGGAAATCAAATATGATTTTAGTCAACATTTCTATGGGACATTTAGTATTCCTTAAATATCTGAGTTTTTCTTATTAATTCAGAGTATTTAGTGGCTAGCCAAGGAATTTATTGCTCCTGACAAAAAAAAAAGAAAAAAAAAATTAGATGCTAACAGGTTGAATATCTTTACTTCAACACACATGCTTGCTTTTTTTTTTTTTTTTCAATCACTTCTATTGGTCTGCTAAAAATAGATTCTGTGATTCTGTGATTCTTTTCTGAAATGGAATCAATGACACAGATAAAGAATGATGTAAAGTATTTGGCTATCATAAGAGTATATAATTACCCATTGTTTCTTTCCCCAAACCAGATGTGAGGGTGAGGGAAAAGATTAGTCTTAAAAAACTACTTAATCACTTGATAATCTTCGTAGTTTTGGGAGCAAAGGAAGGCACAAGCAGACCTGATTCCTCTATTTTGGGCAGAGCTGTTCACTCCTGTGTCTTGAGGAATATGAAAAGTTCAAGGAAGTTAATGTTTTCTTCCTTTCCTCATATTTCTCCATATTAATGAAGAGTATTCTTTCTTCATGACCATGACTGATGGGAGATCTCTGACTCCCTCAGCAAGGGAACTTCTCCTTTTAACTGTTCTTCTGAAAGAGTCAAATTGCTCTCCAGGTTGAATGGGCGGAAAACAATGACCAAGCTATAATACAAGAAGCACTTGTGAAAGAACTGACAGAGGCACTACCAAGACATTTGCCCTACTGCAACATTTAATCCAACTACTTTAGCACTCACTGCAGAGCCTGATTTTAAAAATAACGAATAAAATACACAACAAGGGCTCAGGAAAAGCCTGGATATTTGTGCTGGTGAGAACTTTGAGCTCTCAATGTCCCAGCCTTCCTATAACCAGCTTGATTTTGGTGCATCTGTATAACATTTGATCAGACCCTTGTGAAAACAATAAAGTTGTGACAAAAAGCTCGTATAGGATTTATTCTTTACTCTTTGGCCTGGACCTCACATTTAAGCTCTGCCCCCTAGTTTGCCACACATAGCAGCTAATTGTGACCTTCACTTAAGGCTTAGCTTCATGTCTCAACCAGCTCTGCTCTTTTATTGGACACCATGGAGCCTGCAACATTTGCTGTGGAAGTTGCTACCTGCACACCTTACTGACTCCTAACCTACTGCCCTCTACAAAGTAGCCTGCTCATGCTACTCCCTTTTCTTGTGCCAAGAATGAATTCAATAATCCACATCCCTACAGCAGACTGGTTATATTTTCTTCTCTGTTATTTCATTATCTTCTATTGTAAGAGAAAAAATAAATAAATGAAACTTTTTTTTGTTGTTCAAAGGAGAGTTTTTGTTTCTTTTATCATGAAAAAAAAAAAAAAAAAAGTGAAAAAGAAAAAGACTCCTGGCACTTCCAATGGTATTTAAGTGCCAGACAGATGTGGAACTCCAACCAAGTTTGTTGCTTTCCATTTCTTTTTTTTATTCAGCCCCTGCTGTTTTGTTCAGTTGAGCTGGAGGGCCTGGATTCTACTGCTGCTCTAAATACCTCTGTAAAATGCAAGTTAGGGGGAAAAGCTACAGATGTGCCACCTCCTCTCATTGTTTCAGGGACATTGCTATCCCCAGGACAGAGGCTTTTGGATTATACCCTGCTGTTCCATGCAGTGCCTTTTGTCACTTCATGGCTAGTCAGCACTGAAAAGTAACTCGGAGGTTTTGTCACAATATGATTTTTAACCCTTTCTCAAATATTCTTTGGCTCCTCTCTTCATTTCCATTCTCTTCATGTGCTTCATGCTTTAAAAGGGAAGCTTCTTCGTTCCCAAAAATAAACAAGGAGGAAAAATGTCTGTTCATGTGAACACAAAAAAAGCCCTGAATATCTTAAGCTTGACCCCAATTACGCTGTATTTCTTTCCACAATGTTTTCACATTCCTTGGCAAAACATTATTTGTCCTATAAAAATAGGACTGTAATACCTTATACTATCTTGCTTTTAATTTATCCCATTAAGTAATCTACCTGCAGTCTAACACACAAATGCTTATTTTCAACAATTCTAAACTGGAAAATCAGCAACAAAGGCTCCATCAAATTTATTGGAAATGTGGGGATCAGTAGTTCGATTCTCAGGTTGTTCTTATTATTTGGATGATAGATTGAACAACTGGAAAAGATAATAGTTAATCTGATAAAGAAAAATACATTTCATTTCATATATAAAGCTATTTATAAATCACCATTCAGGGAACATAAATAATGCCATGTAATTTAGGGGAAAAATTATATAGTGTAAATAATGAATGTTCTCAATGATCATTTCATGTATGAATTCTCAGTTAAATTTATTGACACAAGATTGAAGAACTGTAAATAGACATATTTATGTTATTCAGAACTTGTACTTGGGTAGTTTTCAAGATGATGGAAGTTAAATTGTTGTACAGATTCTATTATTCTGAACACATGAATAGCTTATATACATAGACATTTAGCTGATCAACTCTACATATGGAAATACACTTTTATTCCCTGCGCTCAGAAGTTTCTTACTACTTCTTGTGTTCTCAGTTTCTCTGTGGAAGAAATAGTAAAATTCTCTGAGCCATCTCAGATAAGTGATGCATCACAGCTGCCTCAAATCCCTTCAATTTTCTAGGTGCTGAATCTCTTCATTAATCTCAAAAGTTGCCTGTGTTAACACCCAAATACATGGAACTGCCATAAAATAGTGTTCTAAGAAACAAGATTCCGTGTGTTTTGAATTTTCTATGTAGAACTCAGATGAATCACTAATGTTTTTTGAGTCTTTACACTGATAAACAGTACTCATTCCTCAGTAGCTATAAGGTTTGAAGGACAAAGCAGGGCCTATACTGTTCTTGATAATTTCTAAGCACTAGACAAAGGAGACATCCAGTCTATTATTACTATTATTATTATATTATTAGTATTATTAATCTATTATTAGTCTATTACTATATGAGTAAAAGTAGACTAATTGCAGTTTTCATAACTATTAATATCATATAAAACGAATTGTCTGAGTTTTCAATTTTTCTGTCATATTTATTTTTTACAACCTTCCTTTGTATAACATTTCCAGCACAGAATTTGTTTCAGAAATACTTGAAGAAGTACAAGGCAGACCTCGTTTCAGGCATCACCATATTTCTTATCCACAAGACTGGCCACGGAAAAGGTGTGGAGTTGCACAACAAGCTCTTGGTTTGCAAAGTTCACATAAATATTTTCTCAAAACAAGTTGTTGCATCTGAGAGGTATGTGCCAAATCACACTGAAATTTAAACAAGTGTTTATAAAAACTGCATAACACATAGCTACTAAGGAAATATTTACATAACCTCTCTGACAGAATCCACTAAAATCTGTATCTCTGGTTTCTACTTCCTGCAGTGTAGGAAGATAATGCTACAGTTACAAAGAACTCCTTTGTTTCACTCCCTTGGTCTGTCTGTAGCCATAATGAAAATCTGACAAAATCTATTCTCAGTGGTATTACTGACTGAGACAAAAAGATCTTGATGACTTTAGCTAAGTGCTTTATGAAAGTGACAATTCTCCACCACTATCTCTATTTTAATTTCTGCATCACATGTTGTGAGGGTCAGTGGTTGTATCTCTTTTCTTTATTTATTTTCAGAAAAAAAAAAAAAAAAGAATTGGACACAAATATTAAAAATAGGGCAGACTTTAGACATAGTTTCTTACAGAGGGGACAAGCTTTCAGCTCCAGGGTTATATGGCCACGATGATCTCTCTCTGGACTCCCTCTCCAGACTGGGATTTGGCAAGGTGCAACTGTCACAGGTAGTGGACTTAATCTTTTACCTTTCAACACAAATTGTATTTTCTTACAGTCAAGAAATGCATTCTAATCAAACACTAAGCTGTCTTTCCAGGCAAAAGAGAAAAAGTTAAGAAAAAATTGCCTGTCTTTCTTATGGGCAAAGCAGGCAAAGTGGCTCTGATTAAAAACTTTTTTTCCTTTCCCGACTTTCTTGAACTGATAAAAAACAAAATTGTGAGCAATGAAGTTAAGACTGAATATGAACTCACTTAGAACCTCTAAAGAAGTAATAAGCAGTAGCCTGGATGGCATCCTCCAGAGACATCATTTGACCTGCTCTAGTTGTGAATTTTGAATTAGGCATATATCAAGAAGATCTGTCTCAAGCTGTGGCTGTAGAATAATGTTTTGTGAAATTCCAATGTACTGATAAAGTAAAAGTTATAAAGAAAGTAAACAATGGCTTTAAATACACACTTTTTCCTAGGCCATTATCAAAGCTTGCCATTTTAGTAGTGTAGATACAATAACTTCTGCACATGAGCATGTAATGAGGTGATTGCTTTTTCTATTGCAAATCTCTTAGGCCTTTTCATGCTATCCTTTCTAAAATAAAAGGAAACTATAGGTCTTTTATTCAAAATCTTTCCTACTAACTGATGTAATCTGGTGATGATGTGGAAATTAAACATAAAAGGATACATTTTGGAATTTGATGTCACAGAATCCCTCTGACTCTCAGAAAAATATCAAGCTGTTGAAAATTGTGACATGTAGTTAATCCCACTTAATTAAAACTGCACCATTTTGGTTTGGTTTTCAAATGCCAAGCATACATATGTACAGTGGCATAGATAACTTAAATTCAAAGCCTCGCTTTGAATAACTAAAACCTAATCCAATTTTTAGGTCTTCCACTTAGAAATGTTTTTATTATTTATTTGGTTGGTTTTCAGGATAGAATCTCTCATGGTTACGTGTTGGCTGCATTTGACGTGATTCTATTTTTTCCTTAGGTTACAGGTGCTGTCTTCCAGAAATGAATTCTCGCTATCATCTCATGTTATGCAAGAGCTCCAAATAACAAATACTTAAGTTTTTATCCCAAGTAAACTAATCTTTAGTTTTAAGTTTTTGCTTATAATAAGTAAGAGTTTCTCTGATTTTCATATAATTTCATTTTCTCTTTATTACTATTATGCTCTCTGGACACAGGGGAATTATTTTATTGTCTTCACAACTATTAAGCAGAGAAATAGTTTATTATCACTATTCTTTTTCCCCGTGTATGTGTAAATCTGGTTATGGATGGATACTTTGTGAAAATAATCCCATCTCTCCTCTTTCTTATCAGATATCCCTGATCTCCACAGGGACAGATTTCTCTGGTTTCTTTCTGTGAACTCTTTCTTTCAGTACATCATCTAAATAGTGCTCACCGGTCATCAAACATTGGTTCTGTTTCTTTTGAAAGCAAATATAGCAAAATACATCCTCAGTTTACTTTGCCATTTCAATCCACAAAACATGGGTTAGAGAATATATTACTGTAAGATATCAATACTAGCAACATCGGTTTTGGATTATTTTTTTTTTTTTCATTAAAGCACTCAAACACTCACCGCTGTTCATCTTCTCCAAGTATTCCTTAAGTTATTGTACACATTAAAAATGCACCCCTTAAGTCCACACTCTTTCAATTCTTTTTCCTCTAATTCACTCTTATTCTAGAAATAACAGAAACAGATCATCAGTGAAATTATAACATTTATTTTAGAGACTTAATTCATGATCAACTTATACATTACAGTTGGATCGGCAAAGTAGTAACTTGCTGCTATCTTTTGACACAAGTGAAAGACTTTCACTCGTGATGAAATCAGATTTACTGGAGAGTCAATCAAGCTCAAGGTTTAGTTACATAGTTTGCTGTTCAAAAGTATTTCTAAAAGTGACACTGAAAATCACAGAAGCACAGAATGGTTAAGGTTGGAAGTCATCTGGTCCATTGACTCACTTAAGCAGGGACACATAGAGCTGCTTACTCAGGTGCATATCCGGATAGTTTTTTAAATATTTCAAAGGAGGAGGCACCACATCACCTCTGGGCAACCTGTTCCAGTGCTCCATTAGCAACACAGCAAAGAAGGGCTGTGATGAACCTTCTGTGTTCCAGTTTTCGGCCTTGCACTGGGCACTACCAAAAGAGCCTCCCTCCATCCTCTTTGCACACTCCGTTCAGGTGTTTATAGACATTGATAAGATTCCCTCTGAGACTCCTCCAGGCAGAATAGACCCAATTCTCTGTGTCTTTCCTCGTGGGAGAGGTACTCCAAACCCTTCATCAACTTGATGACCCTTCACTGGACCCTTTCCAATATGCTCATACCTCTCTTGTGCTGGAAGCCTAAAACTGGACGCTGTACTTCAGGTGTGGCCTCACCAATGCTGAATAGAGGGAGTCATCTCTCATAACCTGCTGATGATACCTTGCCTAATGAGGCTAAGAATATCATTAGCCTTTTTAGCAACAAGGACATGTTGCTCACTCATGTGTCTACCAGGTTCATCTAACATGTGAAAACATTTCCAGTTGGGTTGCCCCCAGCGTGTACAGGTGCCTGAGGTATTTCCTCCCCAGTCACAAGGCTTAGTACTTCTTATTGTTGAATTAATGAGATTCTTGTCCACAGTTTCCTTCAGCCTGTCAAGATCCCTGTGGTTGGTTGTGCCATCCATTGGTGAGTCAACAGCCCCCCACAGTTTTGTACCATCTGCAGAGTTACTGAGTGCAGTCTACTACATCATCTAGACTGTTAATGAAGGTGTTTAAAGAGGACTAGACCCAACGTTAACCCTAAGGTTAGTCTTCTTGTTACTGGCATCCAATTAGACTATACAGCACTGATAAGTACTCTCTGAATCCAGCTCATTCAGCCCATATTTGAACATCTTCTCTGTGCAGATTTTATAGAGAACAATATCAAAGGCCTTACTGAAGACCAGGTAAACAGTGTCCACTGCTCCACTTCACCAGGCTGGTTATTTCATTATAGAAGCTAATCAGGTTAGACAGACATGACTTCCCCTTGATGAATCCATGCTGACTACTCATGATGACTTTTTCTCGTTTGTGTGCCTGGAAATGGTTTCCAGAGTTAGCTATTTCATCACTTTCCAAGGTACTGAGGTGTGGCTGACTGGCCTGCATTTCCATTTGTCCTCTTTCTTGCCCTTTTTGAAGGAAAGAATGATATTTTATTTCCTCTGTTCTTTTGGCATGGCTCCTAGTTGCCGTGATCAAGCAAAGATTATCCAGAGTAGCCTTGCAGTTGCATTTGCTAGCACTTGTGAGTGCATCCAATGAGGGCCTATGGCTTTATGAATGTTCAGTTTGCTCAAGTACTCTCTGACTTAATCCTCTTCCACCAAAGATATATTTTCCTTACTCCAGGCTTTCAGCCTGGTCTCTGGGTTGTGAGATTGCTGAAGTCAGTACAGCTAGAAGAGACTGAGACAAAGAAGGCATTCAGAACCTTGTCCTTTTTGAACAGCTATACAGGTGTCCTGCTTCCTTCAAAAGAGGGCCCTTAGTCTTATCATTGAGGTACTTGCAGAAACCCTTTTTGTTGCCCTTCATGTCTTTGGTCTGATTGAATTCTGTCACAGCTTCAGCTTTCCTAACTTCCTAATCTCTGGCTGCTTGAACAGTGTCTCTTTATTCTTCCCAGGTTATCTCTCCATGCTTCCATCCTCTGTAGACTTCCTTTTCACGATTGATTTTGGCTAGAAGCCCGTTCTTCATCTATGCAAGCTTCCTGACAGTTTTGCCTTTGTTGAAATGAATTGCTCCTGGGATTGGAGGGGGTGATCTTTGAATATTAACCAGCTTTCTTGGCCAACTCTTTCCTCTAGGCCTTTATTCTACAGTACTCTACCAGGTGGATCCTTTCAGAGGCCAAAGTTTGCTCTCCCGAAATCCAGGGTAGAGAGCTTGCTGTGCACAAAGATCACTGCGTTCTTCAGTGCACTGGAGTTTGTTACTGCTCTCAAATAGGATGAAAAGTGGTGGAGTGGTTTAAGATCATCCTTTTATTTCAGATCAGATATTTCATTTATTTAGAGAAAAGACTCCTTTTTCCATTCAGTTTCTCCATTTGACAGATGAGAGTAGCTATAGCTCACCATTCCCGCTGATTCTTCCTTATAGTCTTGGAAACAGGTTGTTGATCAAAACATTCTAAACTTTAAAGTTACTCTAAATGAATTAATGATCTTTGTAGGAAACATTTCCCCTTTAATTTAGATCAACTATCTGTTTCCTTTCTTACTGATTTTGTAACTACTAGCAAATAATGACTTTTTGTCTATTTTCTTCATTTTGTTGGTGACATTCACCTCTGAACAAACAGCTGACTAATGGGAAGGAAGCAAGCATTTCTGACATATCCTCAAATAAGTATTTTTGGACCCGTCATACAATTTGCAGAACCCTAATTGAGTCTCCTAATTTGCATTACATTAATTACTGAGATATTACACTACAGTGCTCTAACACAGCTATATGAAATAGCTGACTAGCTTTACTTGTACTAATTAGAAGTAGAAGCAAATAACAGTTTTCTTTGTAAGATAATAGGAAATTATAGATTTTTTTTTCCAATGTAATGTTTTCAGTCTTTCTGTGATTGCCTATTTGACTGTAAAATTCTTATCTTCATTTCCTTTTAGCAATAAATAAATACATTAAAGCATTAGTATTCTGACACTGTGCTAAAAGGAAAGAAAGAAAAAAAAAAGATGTTATTCTATTTGGTCTAGAAATATAGGCAGAAATCTAAGTGTACTATTAGCCTTCGAGTCACTTTTTTCAAATGTCATTCTTTGAGGATGAAAACACGTTGGCTTTGTAAAGCTCTTAACATTTCAAGCTGAAAGGCTTGAACAAGCTTTGAACTCTGGAATTTGTGATGACTAAAAATTAAAGGAAAAAATAACATTAAATAATACTGTGGCTCATGAAGCTGTCTTTTTTAAGTGTCTGAGCATCTCAAGGTCCTCAAATGTACAATTTTTCTTGGATCAACTTTTAAACCAAAAAACCCCATGTGTGCTATGGAATGTTGTTGCTTTATTTGGAAATATTCTTCTATGAGGCAGGAAATGAAAGTGAATTCTTTGTAATGTGTTAATAAACAGTTGGCTATCTGAACATTTCTCTGTCCATGCATACTGAAACATGACTGCGGAAGCAGAGTTCAGCACTGGTTCAAACACCTTTGTGACTGACCTGTGTATCTGCCATCTTTGACTAGTGGCCCCCAACTCTTCAAGGTGCTGGAGGCTCTGGTCAAGATTTAGCTATTTGTGATAAAAAACTGTGTGCTTCATCTTCTGCCCTTTGAAAAATCTATTTCTTTATGTTATTTAACCCTCACACACCATCTCACCATATTCTCTGTTGAACTCCATTCTTTTCCCCAGGATTGGGAACATTCTTTTTTTCCTTTAATTGACACAAAATAAAGATAATAAAATGATTTCTAGTTAATCACACACATGTGACTTCTCGGAAAAGCTGAAATGAGGCCAATGAGTACAGTACTTCAGGGAAATACTGCAACACAGACTTTTAGATTGCAGAATTGTTTACTACTCAGAAAACAAAAGAGACAAGAAAGGACTGGTTTCCTTATGGAATATTTTCCGAGCAGAGGCAACTTCCCAGGTGCAGCACAGGAATTTTATAAATTCCAGAAATACAATTTTGTGGATTTCTCTATTAGATCATCTAAGGAAAACCAACCCAGCCCAAGACTGAAAAAAATATATGTTTTCTTATGTGTTCTTCCATCACAAGACAAGGCAGTAAAATACTAATAATGGCTCACAAAGGCTGTAAAGAGACTCTAAATCCTTTAAACAAATGGTTACAGTCTAATTGTCTCATCTGCTCATTGGCATTACAGCCTTCTATCAACAGTATACTGTTGAACTTGTAGACTCTCCAAGTCACAGACAGGCTTTAAAGAGGGAAGATAACTTATTTGTTACAGGCAATAAAACCAGAGTCTCTACTGACTGTCTGACAAGGAGGCGTCTGATGCTGTAGATCCAGTCAGGCAGAACACAAATCAAAATATTGTCTAAAGGGCAAGGTAATGGAGGAATGAGAAGTATAAAACCTACACAATAAAATTATACTGCAATGAGAGAAAATTAGAAAATAAGTAGTAGAGCCTAAAAATAGAACACACCAGTCCTCTGAATCCTTGTATGTAGGTATGCCTTATTTTTATTTCCAGGAGAACTACAACAGGCACAAAGAGCACAGTAACTCTATTTGATAGAGCAAATCCTCAGCTACGAGGCACTATTTTTTAACATAGTCATCTTCAATATCTATCTATTTTCACTAGCAACGAACAAGAGCCTGCATGCTATGCTTGTAAAAATCTGCTACAGAGACAGAGACCCACTGTTATTGTTGCCGGTGCACCACCCACTGCCTCACTGTGCTCACATCCACTGCTTGGTCTCCATAAGTTCAGCAAGTATCAATGACTGTCAAGGGGTGCCATTTTTTCCACATCGAGGAATTCAGTGATAACCCTTTACTTCATATGGACTTCCATGTCAAATGCCATTTTGTCAGATTGTTCCTCTACTGCTATCCGTCCTACAGAAACAAAACGTGATGGAATAGTGGTGAGAAGGTTCAGCCTCTACTGCCATACCAACATACACCTCTGACAGAATAAAATAGGAGGCTTTACTAATAGGATGCACCCTCATAAAATAGGCTGTTCCTGGAGCAGCCTCACACTGGTTTATCTTCATTTTAGACTCAGCAGCAGTGGAGTATTGATTCTGGTTTTGAATAGCATAATGGAACATGTGTTTACCTCTGCTTTTAGGCACACAGACAAAAATTATAGTCTTTGTATTTCTATTTACCATACAAGGTGCATGTGGACAGGCAAATACTTTAATTTAATTCTGCATCTTCTAGTATGGATTAAAAAACCCACAGATCTCTGTAACGTGCTGCAGGTTATTTCTTTATTGCAAAAATATTACATTGCAAGAAAGGTTAGTTATTTTGTCAGTGATCACAGATAAAGGTATTATGTACACACGGACATGTGCACAAACAAATGCATCCCGTCAATTATGCAGCTTTTGCAGATTTTCCTTCAACCTGTCTTAGGCTTACTTGATGCCCCTATCTTACAATGACACCAGCTAGGAAAGCCTGGTGGAGCCACTGACATTTCCTCATGGAGTTGTTGCTTGTCAGTGCCTAATTCTCAGTCAGCAGCTTTAACGTACGCTATATTTCTAATTTCCCTTCTTTTATCCTTGGGGCAACCTATGCTTATTAACTCCGCAGATAACAGTCCTAGGTCTGCTTTTCTGCCACCTCTCCTTCTTCTGAAGTGAAGGTGCAAATTACATCTGGAAATGAACACAATATAATCATGTGCTTAAATTTTAAATCCTTGGCTAGAAATCAACCACTTGCTCCTATTCCTTTAATATCCATAGCTGAATTCACTCAGTCTTTCTTGTTCTCCGTTTCACAGAGGGTCTTCAAATGAACTTTTTGTTAGTTTTAAAATATGAATGCTTAGTCTGTGAAGGTCATTTTAGCTTAATCTCTCATTGGACAATGGATAAATATTTCAAAGTGATAAAGGATTTTTTCTTCTTTCCTTTCTCTTAACCCAAAATCTTCCTCCTCTGTGGTAAATTAGAATGTCCCTTTTGTATGCATGAGTAAGGTTTAAGTTTGCACTGGAAATATATTTGAGATTGTCATTTGATTTATGTCCACTAAAATCAATAGTGATATTTCAGTATGAAAATGGTAAGAAAGAATGAGATTAGCCTTTAAGCTTCACCTACTATTTTACATAGGTCTTAGCAGTCTCCAAAACAGTTCTGCAGAGATTGGACAGGAGAATTTGGGATTCATTTAAGCCGAGTACTCCAAACACAGCCAGGAAAATGATGCAAGATTATTATATATAAAATATTGTATTCAAGACAAGTTTTAAGTGATGAATCCAGAATTCTGTTTTCTTAGGAATACTGGTATTGCTTCAGGTTAAAGAAAATGTTAGTATTTCTTAACTAATAACAAAAAAAATAATTGCTAGAACAGCAAGAGTCTTGGCAGACATTGGACATCCTACCTGTTCCCACTGATTTAAGAGATGATAGGAATTATCATCCCTTTGTATCTGCTTGAACCATACTTAGAAGAAGCTTCATATCTAAGTGGAAGTCCCCATGCTGTTGTTTCTCCCACGATTGTTTACCTAAGACTTAGAATTCACTGGCTACCAGATATTGGTATAGGTAATTAAGGTGTAAGTGCAATTAGAAGAATTTCACTAACTGAGCAAAAATGTATGACATCTGAGCACCACAGTAGATTTCTACTTCTCTTCAGGAGGACTGATCACATGTGGATGGAGCTGCATCCTTAACTTCAGATGAAGCAGTGTACATGCCAGATTTGTCCCACATAGAGTAAACACTATGACAATCAGGGAGACCAAAAATGTTTCCTGATTTAGACAACCAGTCACAATGTGATGGGAAAGTTATAATTTCAGAATCTACATTGCAATCCACAGAGTAAACAAATTCATACAGAAAAAAAGACCTGTCAAATAATTTAGAATAACAAATATAAGCAAGAATATTATGATATGTTTGTAGACATTTTGCAGACAGAAAAAGAGGCTAACCTTGTTTAATAAATGATTCATAATGAATCATTCAGTAGAGCAGCAAAATAAAATGTATTTATACATGACTTCCATGGAAGCTTCTAGAAAAATTCTTCAGGAAGAAAGTTTGGCTTTCTTAGAAATCTATGAAGATGTTGAACAAGCTATACTCCAGCTTTTGCAGTGTAATTTCACCACACAATTGTCCCATCATAAGAGAAACCATACAATAAGAGTTTTCTCCTACTGATCCACCATCTTCACATAGAAAAGATTCAGCTGGCAATCTCATCTACAAAGCATTGTGTAAACTCCTATCAGTAGAAATGGTGAAATCAAACTCGTTGCTTCAACTGGCTAGGGAGAGCCATCAGAGACTTGTTTTACCCTCATGCTACTTTCATGAGCTGTCCTTTTTCAACAGACCTGGTTTAGTAGCAGCAAATTCTGTGTCTCTCAGGAAAGCAAGCATGAAAGTTTGGCACTTTGAGCCTCTTCCTCTGATGCTGTGAGCTAGATACTTGCAGCTTGCTGAGGTGCTTTTTTTTTCCTTTTTCATCTGATAGGGTGATATGTATTCAGTTCAGAAAGCATTCCTGCAGAGAACCCCCAAAGGATAAAAAGCCTATGTATCTGACTGCAAATCAGCCAAATACCTGATTCCTAGAACAGCAGAGTAATTGACTGGGGATTTTATCTGTTTCTCTGGCTGATGCCAATAAACAGGCGTGTTTATTAACAATTTATTTACAGAACACAGATTGATTTCAAGAAACATCACCAGCCTCTGCAAAGTGTGAGCAAATGATTTCTTCCGGGCCCTCAAATAATCTATTGTTGTCAAGACACCTATCTGCATTGTCCTGTATATCTTAGAGTTTTAGACCTAAACATTGAAAATGCACAAGAGACACATCATAAGGAGAAAAGGCCTTCCCTTTTTCTTGGAGAGAACCTCATGAATAAGTGCTTCGTAAGTTCCACAATTAGCTGAAAAAAACACTTCTCACACATAACTTAGCTTCCTGTACTATATTAACCAATTCCATGTTGCTCACGAATTCTCACAATTCATCCCTTGCAAGTCTGGAATCAGATACAAAACAGCACAGCATAGAGCCAAAACACATCAAGATGTTGCAGTCAGTCTTTCAAGGAGGTTTGTTCAGATTTCTTTTTCCTTCACTAAAATTATGTTTTTTTCTTTCTTCTATTAGAACAGGTGAGATGCAAGGACTTAATGATATTCTGTTTGGAAGTTAAACTGATTTTTCCAATAATGTCATCTTAGTCATGAGTAATTTATTTTCACAAGGAAGAGAATAAATATAATAAGGCTATTAGATTAAACTCAGGATACGTTTTAGGTTTTTTTTTTTTTAATGAACAAAGTGATATTTATGGAATAATGCTGGTAGATGTCACTTCTGAATTTACATGATTTTGGTTGTTCCACTGACAGTCATGATGAGCAGTGTATACTTTTTTTTTTTACACTGGTAACTAGTAGTATTCATACACAACCTGACAGTTGTTTAAGGTGGTTTAAAAATGAAAATGATGATGATGTCTTAATTTTAAGGTAAATATTTTTCTTAAAAATTGATGAGTTGTATTTAAAATGGGATTACTACAGGAAGTGGTTCATTGCTTTTCCTGTAATAATCTTTCTCAGCCTGAAGCATAGGTTCACTCAATGTGATTACTGTAGATGCACTATTAAATTACAATGCAAAGCACAACATCCAGAGAAGAATATGAATAATAATAAATATAAATATCTGAGTAGGGTCACCATCAAAGAAAATAAAGTTGCATGTAAATCTCTTTCCATGAATAAATTATGTTTAATGAGCTTATAATTACCTTATTGTGATAAATATTGAATTAACTGAGTAAATGATGTTGTGCAGAACTTTTGATAAATTACAAAATAAAAGCATGCTATCAGTCTACTTGACTGTAGCCCAACCAAAATATACATTCAATGCACAGTTTTATTTCTGTAATGTTGTGCCTAATGCCAATCAAAATTCAAGCTCAGTGACATAGCTCACTAACATACTCATGTATTGGAAAAGAAATATTAAATGCATTTAGTCTGTTTTTCCTTGCAATAAATTCTGCTGAAATGTTATTCTCTTAGTATAATTCTTACTGAGAAACAGACAACATGTTCTTCTCTTAATAGGCCAAGAACTTTCATACTTTTCAATTAGTTGCAGTTGCATAAATGGCTTATTGTAGAAGGAACAGGCAGTTTACCATCACTAATAACTGTATTTGAATATCCTCAGTGAATGGAAGGAAATTAAATGTAGTTTCAACTCATTCTTGTGCATGCCATCCACCTCATTAGCTGGTCACAATTCTACTGCATCTCCATGTTTGTACATCATTCTTCTCTTTCTTTCCTTCTTTCTTTCTTTCTTTCTTTCTTTCTTTCTTTCTTTCTTTCTTTC
>NW_024962263.1:48099907-48124927 GCF_019238085.1 Lagopus leucura
TTTCTTTCTTTCTTTCTTTCTTTCTTTCTTTCTTTCTTTCTTTCTTTTCTCTCTTTCTTTCTTTCTTTCTTTCTTTCTTCTCTCTCTTTCTCTCTCTCTTTCTTTATTTCTTTTTCCTAATCTTGCTGATTCATAAAGTCCTCCGCAACTATATCTCCAAAGAGGGTTATCCTGATGAATGGAGCTTCATTCTGAGCTAAGAATTAATCAGTTACATAAATTAGAGTCCATAGAACTCAGAAATTCTGGAATAAAAAATTCTAGGATGTAGAAGACAGGTTGGGGTGCATCCATGTTGATCACAGAATCACAGAATTGTAGGAGCTGCAATGGACCTCCAAAGATCATCAAGTCCAACTCCCCTGCAAAGCAGGCCCCCTACAACAGGCTACACAGGTGGGCATCCAGGCAGGTCTTGAATATCTCCAGAGAAGGAGAATTCACAGTCTTCCTGAGCAGCATGTTCCAGTGCTCCATCACCCTCACTATAAAGAACATCCTTCCCATATTACTGAGGAACTTCCTATGCTCCAGTTTATGGACATTTCTCGTTGTCCTGTCCCCACAGACCTCTGAGAAGAGATTGGCAGTGTCTCTTGGGAGAAACAACGGTATGAGGGACTGTGAAAATCAATACAGGCGAACAAAATTTTCTTACTGTTTCCTAAATAATGCCCTTCACAGACCTCAACTTTTTTGTTTTCACTGTTTTTACTTATGGTCTTTCATTGACCTTTGTTCTTTCAACTGCACTCTTTCCATTTTTTCCCCTCTAGCTTCTTCCATATTTTCATTCTCTCAAATTTCTTGTGTTATTCTTCTTGCTTCTGTTTGCTTTTCAACTTACTGTTCAGCACTAAACTGATGCCAGAGGCATGGAAAACTGGAACAAAAACAAAACAACAAAATTAGTGGAAAAAAAGACATCTATCATTCCCAAATCCTTGATGGCAACCAGAAGTAGGGTCACGTTTAACACAAATGTTCCAAGGAAACATTATACAAGGCTGTATCATAGTTTGGCCAGTACTTCCTTCACTGCATATATACATCTGCATTTTTATTTTGATCTGAAAAATTAAAAATTAATAACAGGAATGACTAGATGTTGTTTGATATGTTTTTATCATTGCTGAAGTCATGTAGATCTGTCTAATGACTGAGTAGTTGGACATGACACTGTATTGTAACAGTCAATTGGCCTCAGAATAAAAGGCATCGTATTTGATGGTATTTATATATAAATAAGCCAACTTATAGCTATTAAGCTTTAATCTTGACACAAAAATAGTTTTAATCCTCTGCAACAGTCAGGATAAATTAGCAAGGAGCATGCAAAGATTGCTGATAGAAAAAAGGATCCTGATTTGTTCCCACTGATGCACTGATTTAAAAATTGATGAGTCTGAGTTGGGGTTTGAATCACTCACAGAAGTGATTGCCAAGAGTAAAGTTTGGATAAGGTCATAAGTGTAGAGAATGTTACTACCTGGCATTTCCACAAATCATCCATCTCAAAGCTTCATTTTCTTTCCAACTGTCATGCAATAAAGCTGCAGTGCCTTGTGTTTGTTTTCTCAATAACTTACAGTTTCACATTATTAATTCTAGTTGTTTTTTCTTTCTTCTTGTTCCTTCTCTCTGAGAAGAGCTGGAAATCTCTCAAATAACAACTGGGAAAAGTAATTGAAAATATGCCCTTAAAAACGAGTCAAGTTTTTACTTATTCTGCAAGACAAAGACAAGCCACTCATGACAGATTTTCTTGACAGTGACAATGATAGAGAAAGGATAATGTTTTATTGGGCATCTCTTGCTTGTGCTCTAGTTCTCACCCTAACACAATGACTATAATCAGGAAGGGGAAATTGCATGTGTCAGTGTCCTAAGGAGAAAAAGCAAACGGTATATAATACCAATATTTTGAAATTCAGTTATTACAGTGAGGTTGTAATGCAACTCCTCAAGCCCACAGGGAAATGTGAGGGTAGAGTGTGGGTATTTATTTCTTGATACAGTTTTTCTTGAAAGGACCAAGCTTGTAAACAATAATGGTATTTCTCGCAGGATGGTAGAAAACAAATGATTCAAGAAATATGCCAGTGTTGAGCACTTAGACATTTTTGTCACTTATGAAGTGTTGCTCATTTCAGACACTGATGGATTAAAAATTACAATGGTAAAATTGGAGGAATAATGAATAAACAAAGATCATGATCCAACATGGCATTCAAGATAGAGGACAGCTTATTATTTGTTCTGCGTAAAGAAGCAGACTTCCCTTCAGTGATCTCAACTGCCTGAAGAAATGAATACAAGGCCAGACAAATGTTGTAGAACTGAGATTTTAATTCAGTAACTCTGCGTAACATCTTAAGCATGTTGTACTGTCATCTGTCGTTGTATCTGCCTGAAAATTTATTTCTGTTGTTCTAAAAGTAATGGTGAAAATGGAAGAGTCCCCTAGTTGCTCTCAGACTTCACTGACAGGCTGTAACTCTAAAATTTTCCACATACTGTGGTGTACAAACTGCTTTCTGTTGGTCTTTAAAAATAATTACTTGTCATATTGGAAGCTATAACCTCTACTGCGTAGAGGCTCCCAGAATTGGACTAAGAAGACCTGTTTGTTTTTTTTATTTGACTTAGTGAAAAAATCTAGTATTCCTAGTTTGCTGTTCCTTGTGATAGGAATATCTGACTGGACAATTTGTGAGTTAAGCTCAGTGGCAAACAATACTCTCAGACTGATTATCATGTATGTAAAATCTGGTAACAAAACCAAGCACAGTACAACCCCGCAGGTAGCACTAAATCAGTCTTTTTTCATTAGGTATCTGGCTATACAGATTTCACACATTAATATGAAATAACAAAGGATGCAATTTTAATGAGACCAAACTCAAGAGCCTTAAAGGAAAAAGAGCTACACTGTGGACAGAATTTCCTTCCAAGACAGATCTGAGGTGTACACTAATTCCAGTAATATAATAATACAAGCAAAGGACATAGAAAATAGAAGGGAGAGTATAGTTCAGTATGGTATATTATTTATATGCTTCCAAGAAAAAATGCAGCAAAGGCACTAAAATGACACGCTTGCAAGAGTGCATCAGTTTCTTCATGCACATAGGTCAAGTGCAAAAGTAGGGAAGACAGTCATGATATGTCACAGTGCAAGTCAGATGGCATGAATATGCTGCACATATCAGCAGAATAGTACAAGGCTTGCAGCCTGGTGTAACTCTAGGATATGTTGTGGAAGAGGAGCTGAGCAGCAGTTATTTGATGTACTTTTTGGCTACAATATGGCTAAGAAATTATGGTGAAGTTGTGTATTGCTGTCTTTAAAGGATCTAAAAGAAATATCCAGAATTTTGAAAAGATGAAGATTATTGCATCTCTGAAACAGAATTTGGAAAAAATTGTAGATAGCAATGCCTTACTGAATGAAAGTAAAAGTGATGAAAATGAAAATAAATAATGATTTCACAAGGCAATATGTTGTTAGGAGCATGTACCATAACGATGAAAAATTGTTACACTATGTGCAACTTCAGAGCCAGTGTTGCATGCAATACATGAATAGCCACATAAAGCTAGGCCAACTAGGACAAAGAATTCTAGCACTAAATGTGCCTGGGTATTCATTCCTAGAAAAATGGAATTTAATCAGGTTAGCTTTATCACTTTGTGAGGTGGTTAAGTATTAGATAAGACAGATCTTTGAAACAAAATAATAATATGAAAACTTGACAACGCTGCTCTATTACAGTGCAGAAGATAATCAGTTCCAAAGTATGAAGACAAGTCGTGAGGAAGAAAGTAGCAAGGTAACCATTCTCCCCATTTAGATGGCACTTCAAAAGAGTATTTGACATACAGTACTCAACATTACAAGAGGTATTCCAGAAGAATGACATGCTAGAAGGACTGATGGAAGTCAAATAACTTTTATGACATTTTAGTACTCTGCAGTACAAGAAAAGTGCACAACAAAAACTTAATCACGCTGCTTACAGATGCAGGAAATGTCATCTAAAACCACAACAAAATGCAAATCAGAGTAGTGCATATGCAGAGCAGAACACTTTGATCATTTCTTAGGAAAAGAATCCATCAGAACTGATCTAAGATAGTGAAAAGTATTTAATAGTCCTTACACCATCCAAAAGAGCTAGAAGTTTTATTTGAGATGATGACCAGTTAAAATGCACACTGAGATTACTAAATTTCAGAAAGGATCTTTGTGAACTGGAAAGAGAGATACTGAAAGCATGAAGGGAAAGTAAGAAACAAGCTGTTTCAGTAATAGTGATCTATACCAAATATGAAGAGCATCATCATTTCTGAAAAAACATCCCAGTATAAATGCTTAAAGCAATCCAATATAAATGCATTGAAAACAGAACACAATGGTAACCAAAATATGGTAGAAACATCCATTGAATCTACAAGTAAAGCATAATTGCAAAAAAGATAATCAGTGTGGTAGCATAGAAGGAATTATTTTTCTACTACTAACAAGAATCATGAGCTTTGTCTGTAAAGGTCCAGCTCCATATAAAAAAACAAACAAACAAACAAAAAAAAAACACACAAAAAAAACAAACCAAATCAAAGCAAACAAACAAACAAAACCAAAACAAACAAACAAACAAACAGAAACAATTTACAGTGCTCTTTAGAAAGCCTAAACATATGAAGCACAGATTGTTCACATTTTCATATCATAGAGTCATAGAATCACAGAGGAACTTCAAGGATCAAAAAGTTTCAAACCCCTGCCACAGGCAGGGTTGCCAACTGCTGGATCAAGTACTAGATGAGATTGCCCAGGGCCCCATCCAACCTGGCCTTGAGCACCTCCAAGGATTAGGCATCCACAGCTTCTCTGGGCAACTTGTTCCGGAACCTCACCATTCTCAGTACAAAACTTCCCCAACATCTAACCTAAATCTCCCCTATTTTAGTTTTAAATATTGTCTTATTCCTACCCTTGTAAAAAGTTGATTTCCGTCATGTAAACTGCCTTTAAATATTGGAAGGCCACCTTCTATCCTCTGATAGAACCCGGGATACCATTGGCCTTCTCGGCTGCAAGTGCACACTGCTGGCTCGTATTAACTTTTTCATCAACCAGGACCCCTGTGTCTTTCTCAGGGGTCTCAGGGCTAGTCTTAAAGAATTCTTCTCCCAGTTTGTAAACATGATTGGAATTACCTTGACTCAAGTGCGAAACCTTGCACTTGCTTTGTTGAACCTCATTAGGTTCACGGAGGCCCAAAATTCAAATTTATCAAGGTTCCTCTGGATGACATCCCTTCTTTCTGCTGTCTCAACCACACCTCTCAGCATGGTGTCATCAGGAAACTTTCTGAGGGTGCACTTGATCCCAACATCTATTTCACTGATAAAGAAGTTAAAGAGCAGCAGACCCAAAATGGACTCCTGAGACATAAAGCTATTGACCACTACCCTCTGACTTTGACTTTTCTACTAATTCCTTTTCCACTGTATAGTCCACCCTTCAAATTCATATGTCTCCAATTTAGAGATAAGGATGTAGTGCGGGACCACATCAAAGGCCTTGCGGAAGTTCAGGTAGATGACATCAGTTGCTTTCTGTTTGTCCATGAATGCTGTCACTCCATCATAGAAGGCCACCATAATTGTCAGGCATGACTTTCCCTTGGTGAAGCCATGCTGTCCTGGATCATCTGCTCATCACTCATATGCCTTAATTTGTCTTCCAGTAGGATCTGTTCCATGATCTTCCCAAGCATAGAGGTGAAGCTTGCTGGCCTGTAATTTACATATCAAAATCTCAGTGCTGTAATTCCACACTGAATGATATGACTAAAAGACAAACCTTACAGTAAATCTCTTGCATGCTTTTGCAGAAGAAGCAAAAGAGGTATATCATCTTTGTGTATTTTTATAACACTATCATATTTATCTGTGTCTGCCAATTAGGAAACAGAATAAAAGAAAAAGGAGTGACAACACAACAATATTTTGCCTTTCAAAGGCAAAAATTTGGCTAAGATAGCTTGCCTCAAGGCAAGATCTCTGATGTTCTTGGAGTGAAAAAAAGCAGAGCTGGTTGCAGAGCATGACTGTATCTGACTTCTAACAACTTTTTCAATGGAATTAATCTGAAAATTTATGTATTTATGAGTATGTAAAAAATATGTATTTATGTATTTGTGAATATATGCTACAGTGCTAAAAGTCACTTCTAAAATATGTCAAGAAACATATTTTATTTACTTGTTGTGGAGATGTAAACAGATGAAATATTATGAAAATCTTGCATTTGTACAAACCAGCTGAAGTACAAATTGCAAGGAACCAGTGGTGGTTAGTGATACACTTCAGGAAGTCTGACAAGGACTGGCAGCTGCTCTATTTGAGCATGAAGGAAGCTGGTGCTTGCTGATAGCTTGTAACAGTCATGCTTTTAAATACATGAACAAAGCACTGCAGTGAGTCAAATTACAACAATTTCCACAGACATGATATTTGCATTTTGGATCATGGAATTTACCGTGCTTTAGTGTACATTTGGAAGAAATCGGGAATGTGTGGATTTGCACATCTGCTGTTTGCATTCTGCGCTATTAACTGTGCTATCAATGACTTAACTAAATATTATATTCAAACAGTTAAGCCTTTGCTTGTGTTTGCTGAACTCTTTAAGCACAATCAGAGACTTATCTTAAGCACTGTGTGCAAGAAGGGTCCAATTATTGAATACCTTTTGCAAGTCTTCCCTTAAAACCCAAGAGCTGTAAATCATGACACAGTGCAATGGATCTGTCTAATCAGTATAATGAGAAAGAAACATCAGTCTCAAACTAGTCAGGAGAGGGGCTGCTCTAATTGTTTTAGTAATGTGAATTATCAGCAGCAACGTGGCACAGTAATTACAAGGATAGAACAGGGCAGATCTTACCGAAAGGATTTCATAGATTTCATAGTGTTCTCTTCAACACTAGTTAGGTTATGGACACCATTCTGGACAGCAGTCTTACTCATACAGCTACATGTAGGCCATGAAGTTGGAATTTGTGGTGTGAAATGTCATGCAAAGAAAGGGTATACCTTGTGAAAACTACAGCTCTGTTGCCATCAGCAGACACAATTATCATGGATAGTACTGCAAATAGCAACTTTCATTTTAGTTATGGCATAATTTTAGCTTAAAACAGAAAATGATATTTACTGATGTTGTTATAAGCTAGAGCATTAATAATGTCATCTCCAGAGTTCTTGTACGTGGTTTATACACCACTGGCTAATAACTTTCATCATTCCTTTATGAGCAGCTTCCAGTTCTATCTCCAGTGTGTGTCTTAACTAAGTTTCTATGGATGCATAAATTTGGAAAGACTCATTTTTATTAAACTTATTTGTTTTCCTTGACCCAAAGAATATCCTCCTTTCCTGCAGGCAGTCCAGCTGATATAGCTAGGTGGGCTTTTGCAAAATCATGCTTTTGCAAAACCTTTTCCAAACCAGCAATTCCTTCAATATCTTGTGGATCTGATGTCTTACTTAAATTATACAGTGTTTCAAGGACAGTCAAATTTCTAATTCTGGTGCATATTAATGCTACATGTATTGCATAAAATGATATAAATCACCCGATACAAAGTGAAGATTAATTTGTAACATGAAAGCATAAGGCAAAGGCTTGGATGTTATCCCCTTGGTCACCAAGTTCAGCCTCTGCTACCAGAGCAACTACTGCATGTAATTCTACTTACATATTTATAGACTTTCACTGTGAATATAGTTTAGATTACTTTTCCTTACAGTCTTCAAATTCAGTATTTCCCTGATAGTAGAAAGTACCAGTAACAAGTAGAACTCTGGCCTGCTGCAGAAGTGCCATGATGCTCCAAATCACAGAGCCAAAGAGTGTCAGCACTGTGGCAGTGAAAAGTAATTATCACCTGCTTGGATAGAGGTGCCCTACTTGAAAACTTCCTCGAGTTCAGTCCAAGCCATAATTCCAGCAGTGGTAGAGGAAGCAATGGCAAGTCAGAATATGTTTTAAAGAATAGGAAAATATAACACTTTTTTATATTGATTGAATTTAGTGTATATATCAGCATAGCCCAGCTGTTGTCCTTGTTTTCATTCTCTGATTTGTACATTGAAATTTTAGTTGCTGTCTGTATCAGAGGCAGAGAACTGGTTTCTATTACAAAATGACCCATAAAGCTTCGTAACCCCCCCTTTTTCCATTTTTTTTTCTTTCCCACTTGACAGCTAATTTATCTTTTTTAAAAAAAGTCCAGAAAGGCTGAGAAAAATGTAGCAAAAGGTGGCAATTTTTCTTTAATTTGGATTTCTAATGTTTTAAATCTATTCAGTGTTCCTTGTAATAGTGCCACTCATAATGATTGTAGTTGGAATTAACATTGGCTTTACATGTAATTCAATCAGTATTCAGTGTAACTTAGCAACAGCTGAGCATTTTTTTCTTCTGGAAATTAGAGCATTGCTGCTGATGATTTTTGATGGTGGACTTAGGAGGCACAGTCACACTGAATTCCTGATTTTTCAATTAAAGATTTTAGATGCTCTTTATTTAAAGTCAGAATTTGTGCACATAATGAAAGGTAATATAAAAAACAAATACCTCCACCGAACCTCTGTAAAGTTTTCAGAACAGTCTGGATTATAACACATGAATAATCTTTTAACTGTATAGACAATTTCATAGACAATTAAAACTACTACAGGGAAATTAAAAAAAAAAACAGACAACTATTAAAATGACTTAAGTGAAAGACATAAAAAACGCAGTGTTCACAGAAATCTGCATTTCAAGGGATTTTTTTTTTTTTTTTTTTTTTTTTTTGTATTTGTGAATGTATTTTGTATTGGCAAATGAGATAATCTATTATTCTATAAGCACATTTCTTTTGAGGATCATGCTGTGTGTGACAGTATGTTCTCACTAAAAAAAGTAGTCAGAGGAAGCTTTATTATATTAACTCAATTCAAGTAACTAATTAGTAAAAGTAAATATATATTTCCCCCCCAAATCATAAAACTTTACATTGCAAAATCAACATGTGGCAATATGCTCATGTTTTATGTTCAGAGGATTTATAAGGGTTCATTTAAGGCTACAAACTAGCAGGATGAGCTTGCATGTCTACACGTCATCGATTTGCAATGTTTAAAAGGTAGTATTGAAGCTTTACTGAAGAAGATCTTTTCATCTTTTTTTTTTTACTAGTATGAGAACAGATTTCATGGGGGCAAACAGAGCTGCTGACATGTTAGCAAAAAGAGAAAGGAAGGGTTTAACAATTTTTTCTTCTTCACTTTTGAAGAAATACAATTTTATGAAATTTATTTTTTTAGAAATTTCAAAAAATATTAAACTTTAAAGCTTTGGATGTTGTTTTATCAATAAGTGTTCAATTATGGGCAGAAAAGTTGCCAATATAGTGGCTATTAGTACTTAATATTCAAAATGAATCCTGAGAGCTGGGATTGTGCTCTTAGGTGACTTTCAGACTGAATCTGTATTCTGACTGATGCTGAGGTAAACTGATGCTGATGCTGCTGATGCTTCTTGTCCTCATGCATTTCTAAATTTTCGTTGCATATAGTACAACTCAGCGCTAGAAAAAATTTCAATAAGCAACCAACAGCTAAATGTTTTCACATTGTCTCAATCAATTGAGAATTAACTTACAAAATGAAGTGCAAATGGAGCACCATCACCTCAGAACATTTTTCAGACTTGTAGAACCTGGTAACTTAATTAGAACAGGAATAGGAGCAACAAGACAAATAAATATGGTCAAAAATGTGGAAAGGAGTAGCCACATTATTTGTGTGGAGTAATCCGTCTTGGCCTCTTTGAGATTGGAAAATATATCTAAGGTGAAGTAGGAAGAAGACAGTCCAACACCAGAAATGTGAGAATCCCCAGTACTTATATCTGTTTTATTTAATTTGATGTATAGAGTCTCACAGTGATTTCTCAGGAAAAGCATCACTGATAATTTTACTACTGAAATTATTTAGAAAGCATATTCAATATTTTGCTATTGAGTAAACATAGAGAATCTCATAAGAATTGTATCTTGTACTGCAATTCATGATGTAGCAAAATGATCTATAGATTTTTTTGTTTCATTTTTCTAAATAATTTAATTAGTATTAAAGAAAGAAAAAATGTTTGTACAGAGAGAGAAACCATATTGCTTCTATGTACTGCTTGTGAAAGATATGTCAATATAGGTTGTAATCTGATGATTGATAACTTTTTCATAGACTTGAGATATTGGAATTGCTCTTCAAGCATCACCACATGAACTGGCCATCAAAAACCATGAGTGTGGCTTATATCTGTCGAGTGTGCGAACTCTAACAAGCACTACACAAGAAGGAGGTGGAAGAAAAAGAAAAGAGATAGAGCTGCTGTCATTTAGGTTGTACTTTTGGGGAGAAATTCCCTCCAGAAAGACTTAAGTAGCACTTTTTCTATATAGAGGAAATAGCTGAGAACTACCTAAAAACTCCAAGAAAATCTTATAGTATGAAATAGTCATGTAATTGTTGAGGCAATCAGCAACAGCTCTGCCAATTAAGTTGGTGGTTTAAATAATAAAATATGACACATCATTATTTAGATCTATAGATCTGTATTATGTTGGCCAATAAACAACCATTCATTTTTGTGTGTCACAGATTCAAAACCATCAGATAGAAAGGATGAAAGCTTCCAAAGATAGTTATCATTCTGGTCATTCACTTAGACCTCTGCATCTCATTTATTTTAATGCATTTCCTACCCAGTGTTTCAAAGCAATTTCTTTCACATGTCTGTGACATGTCCTTTCAAATAACTCAATCAAATGAAATAGGTGTATGTTACAGAGCAAAAAATTGTATGTTGGGGCACTTCTATGATTCTACACTCGTTGAGTGCAGGCTGTTGACTTCTTTGTATATCATACAATGGCTTAGGCTTTAACAATCATCTAATTCAATTGCCACCCACCAGGTCAGGCTACCCAGAGCCCCTTCCAACCTAGAATTGACAACCTCTGGGAATGGCACCTCCACAATGTCTCTGGGTAGCCTGTTCTATGATTTTCCTAGGCACAGACATGAGGTTCACTGGTCTGTAGTTCCCCAGGTCTTCCTTCCTCTTTTTCTTAAAAATGGGAGTGATATTTCCGTTTTCCCACTCCCTATGGACTCTGCCTGATAACCATGACTTTTTACATATGATGGAAGTTGGCTTGGCAACCACTTCAGCAAGTTTCTTCAGAAATCTGGGCTGCATGCTATCTGGCCCCATAGTCTTGTACACATTCAGCCTCACAAGGTATTGACCTTGTTCTGCTCTTACTGGAACTGATTTCACTCCCCCATACCCTGCCTAGAGATTCATGGACAGTAGAGGTGTAGAAGCCTGACTAACCGTGAATACTGAGAGAACGATTTCACTGGGTCCCTCAGCATTCTCTATGTCTTTTGAAGTCAGTTCTGTCTTTTCCTTCGTCAGAGGGGGCACAGTCCTTTTTCTGTGATTCTGTGTGTGATCAATATATCTGAGGAATCCCTTGTTATTTTCAACATCACTTGAACAAATCCATTCTGTCTGTGCCTTGACTTTCCTTCTTCCACCTCTGAATGTTTGGACAGTGTCCCTATATTCTTCCCAGGCCACCCATCCCTGCTTCCACTCCATGTATGTTTTGTTCCTATCTCAGTTTGACCAGCAGGTTCTTGCTCAGCCATGCTAGTTTTCTGCATCTTATGCTTGATTCCTTTTAGTGGGGGATGGAGAGCTCTTGTCCTCTCAGAAGGGTGTCCTTTAAGAGCTGTTCTGTTCCTATGTCCCTAAGGACAGTTTCCTAGGGCATCTCATTCAGTTGTTCCACAAATGGCTGGAATTTTACTCTCCTAAAGTTCACAGTCCTGACTTCACTCTTTGTCAGGCCTATGTTCCTCGATATCAGAAATTCAACCAGTCATGGTCATTACAGCCCAGATTGCCTCTGATCTTAATATCATTAAGATCTCTTTTGCACTGGTGAGCCCCAAGTCCAGCAACACTTCACCTCTGGTTGGCCTGTCTAATGCCTGGACCAGTATGTTATCCTCAATGGACTTCAGGAGCCTGTTAGTTGCTTGAAGCTCACTGTGCTGTTTTCCAGTAGATATCTGAGTGGTAGAAATCTCCCACTAGGATGAGAGCTCACAAGTGCAACACCTCCTGCATCTGAAGTAAGAAGCCGTTGTCAAAAAGCTTTCCTTCATTGGGTGAACTGTAGTTGACCCTCAGCACAAGATGTCATTTATTGGTATGGATCCTGATGACAAATTCAGTCAAAACCATGTCTACCTGTCTTAATTCACCCTAATTAGCAGAAATAAAATTCTACAATCTTATAGAATCAGAGAATCAGAGAATCTCATGTTGGAACCGACCTATAAGATCATCTAGTCCAACCATCATCTTATTACCATTGCTACCACAAACTAGACCATATCTTGTAGCTCCTCATCCAGACGCCTCTCAAACACTGCCAGGGACAGTGACTACACCATCTCCCTGGGCAGCCTTTCCAGTGCCTGACCACTCCCTGAGAAATTTTTTTCCCCATGTTCAACCTAATCCTCCTCTGGTACAACTTGTGGCCATTTCCCCGGATCCTGTTTGTTGCGTGGGAGAAGAGGCCAAACCCCTCTTCACCACAACCTCCCTTCAGGAAGTCGTAGAGTGCAATGAGGTCTCCCCTGAGCCTCCTTTTCTCCAGACCAAACAATCTCTTCTGGGACAGGTACCCAGACCAGGAGGATTAACTCTTTAACTCCCAGTGCACTACATGATGTCATGATGTGGAATACCAATAACCAAAAATTATAAAATCATAACACTTGTCTTTTACACTTCTATGTAATGAGAGAGATGATTTACAAAAGTGATTCTATTGTTCTATTTCAATTACTGATTTATCCTTCTCTATTTTTTTTTCTTATTCTATATAAAAAACCAGTCATATCAATATACATTTTGTACCATCACCAAATTCTCAACACTATGGAATAATATTTTTTTTTTTCTTTTTTTTTTTCCCCTTTATTCCTGGATGCTGAACGGGCTTTTGAGCTGCCTATCTTTCTGAATATTGCATTATGTATGCTTTATAATATCTTCATTTGACTCATTTAACCTATAAAAAAACAAAATAAATAATATATTATTTACCATCTACTATCCAGTACATTTATGTGTGCTGCAAGAGACGAAGCCTTTTTTTCTACTTTTCTTGCTTTTTAATAATTTAAATAATCTTTTAGGAATAATTTTCTGAGTTTAAGTTCCTTCCTATGTAGCACTTTTCACACATTCTGCCTTCTTTAAGTGATTTGTATTCTTTATTTTCAGATGAAAAATCTAGAAGTTAATGAATATCATCTCATCCTTTGCTCTTGTTAAACAGTTCAAAATATTCCCTCAGAAATTATTCTACTTCCATTAGTAGAAATTTTGAATCCTCAAGAGAGAAAGGATTACTTTTGAACTTAAAAACTGCTGCTCTCTGACTTCATGTAGTGACACTAGACTTAAAGACAGAAACTTAAGAAAAATCATATAATAGGCAAAGTGAACCCAAAGGAAAAATGATATGATTGAGGCAAATAATGCGATCAGGATAAAGCCTGTGAACTCACTGGATGCTAGATGTGAAGAGCAGTTATTGGTGCAGAGGTTATATTTTACACTTCAGCAATTTCTTTCTGTGTGTTAGCACAAAATGCCCTGTTAGAAGAGAAGCTTTTTCGATCTTATTGGCTTTGTGATCCCGCAGAAGCCTCTTAATCTTTTGAAAGAGTCATCCTTCACATTGCTTAGGGGATCTTGGTGTTTTCTAGTAAATGACTTCATTCTTTAATATCTGCTTCAGATCAGTTCATTTTGATATTTTGTCTGCATTGACTAAATCCATGAATATTGCCTTTTACGAATAGATTAAAAAAGTATGTGTAGTTGTCACTGATGGGACAGTGTATGAGGAGAAAAAAAGAAATTGAATTTCATGAAGCTGCACTGCTACTGACTCAGTGGAAAGTGGCAACATCACTAGCACAGCGTACTATATGAGCAGTAATCCCTGCACCTTGCTCATACTTTGTGTCTCTACTACCAATAGTCTACAGGTAAGAAATAGAAAAACTATGGGCACTGAAAGACCTCTGAGATGCTTTTTGTTTTGTACTTACAGAGGGTAAGTACAAAAGGTAAAAGTAATCATTACAATATTTCTGTAATATAAAGTCAAAAACGGCATACACTGAATTGCTCAGAGGGGACTGTCCTGAGGTCTGAGAGAAGAAAGTTGTAGTCTTGAAGGAAAACTGAGCCACCTTCTTAATTCAGATGGGTCAGCAGACAAGAGAGAATTGCTACAATGTTACTACAAATAATTGATTTGAAAAAAATACATATTTAAATCTAGTATATTTGGTGACAAATGGAGCAGGGAGTGACCTTGAAGATTCAGTGTAGCATGAAAAAGCAAGAAAGCAGAAGTAACAAATTATGAAGAATTACTAATGTGTTTTAGTAATATGTTTTAGGGATGTCTGAAATATGATAAATCTTCTCAAAATCTGGAAATATAAAAGAATTTTTAACAGAGAAGTAGTCTTGTTTTTAAAACTATGGCTCCAGTACTTCAATGAATTCCAAAATTATAGTCATATAAGTTTATATAGTTTCATATAACTTTAGTCTTCACCTTGTAAAGAGCAAGTCAGCTATGTTCATAGATGACAAAAAAAAAAAGTTTCAATTTCATCCTTGCCATTATGCATATCAGTTGTGGATTCCAGCAAGTACAACAAATCCTATTAACTCTTTGCAGTCCTCTTCAAATATACTTTCTCAAAACATCTTAAGACTTTTCCATCAGCCTGTTGAAGCAAGTACTGCAGATGCTTCTTCACTCTCACCCTAGCCTAGGAACAGCAGAAGGAACACAAAAATCAGAACAAGAGCAGGAAAGAGGGTGCTACCGTTTTATTTACTGAATGCAGAAATGAAACAACATTGCTGTTACACTAGGCAATGTTTTCTTCTTCTCCTTTGTTATCAATGCTCGTTTACAAAAGAGACCAGGAAGTTTTTTGTTAGAAGGGAGAGGCTCAATCTGGCTCTTCATCAGCATTTTTTAAAAGCTGGAAAGTGTCCACTAATTAACTCAAAGTTCCCTACAGCCAGGGCTAAAATTTGGTGTAAAGACTAAACTATTAAGTAATACAACCATATGCATCAATAATTGGTCCTAAAAGTGATCCCAGGGTTACTACATAGAACCAAGAAATTCTCTAATGCATTAATAACTGTAGAACAACAGTTTTCTAGGAAAAAAATAATATCCATATTACTTACTTCCTTTTTTTTTTTCCAGTCTGAGTTCAGAGAAAAGATATATTTTGGTTAATTGAAATCTAACTTTGAAAACGAACCAGGAAATAATGAAGCCATAACAGAGGATGGGAAAATTTCTGCCTCAGAACTTTCCATTTTTGTGAATGTATCATCCCATGTCATTTTATTCCAAAGACAGAATAATGATTCCTCAATATTAGAGGGGATTTTTTTTCTTTTTTATTAACTTTAGTTCATGATTTCTGAAATAGAAAAACAATATCACAATCACTGTAGTTGTAGATTCCATACTCTCATTTCAGTAACACACCTAGCTTCACTGGATATTTGATTGATGAAAGATTTTTAAAAGATATATTCTATGCACCTTCATGGCTTCCCACAACCTTTAACTGCTGTCTCCTATTCATATTGATGACTTTTTCTTTTTTTCTGTTAAACAAATGCTATAAAATTAAAGAATGCTATAAAACAATAATTTTTTTTATTTATTTATTTTTTTTGTCTTCTCATTGAGGCTTAGCAATTTTATTTTCCTTCAAGTCTGAATGCATAATCAAATGATAACTTTCTTTGGAAAAATCTGTCCTTATTGTGCTTTATTTGAAAACATAACCTAGAAACAGAAGTTACGTTCCACCCCACGCTCAGTATGATAAACTGTACTGTTTCAGTGTTGTGCATTGGCTCATTCTATTAAAATGAGGAAAGGGAGGGATTGTTCAGGAAGCATGAGAAAATATGTCTTAAAAGAAGGAGAAACTCTCAGGCCTAAGGAGCACTGCTATGAAGGCTTGCTGGTGCTGGGGATAGGAATTCATGTTGTTGGTTTTTTTATCTTTTCTTTTCAAGATGCAAATGAACTTATTCAGTTAGAAAATAATAACTGTTTACTTAAAAAACACAACCTGAATTGTTTCCAACTAACTTCTCAGCTATTAACTTTTTTTTTAGATCTTTTTTACTTTCATGAGATATAAAAAGGATTATGAATAGGACTTTTTTTGAGAAGAAAAAGAGGGGGGTGAGTGGGAGGAAATGTTTTGCTTCTGAGTCTTCTGATGGGGAAAAGATTAGGCTTTTAAGAATATATTTATGATTTTCCCTTCATTTTATAACAAAGCACAATGACAAGGTTGTCTTGGAGATGTTTAATTGTAGTTTACTTGATGATTATTTTTCTTTGCCTGGTTAAAACTCATTTTAAACTATTGCTATGTCGATTTAGCAAGTATGATTGCCAGTTCAGTTAAAGTTCCAGAATTAATATTACGTTATTTTCTATGAACAAGAATAGTTTGTTTCAGTTTCTTTAAGAATATCAAAGAAGATGTAGTCATTATAAACAAGCTATAAAGTCTAGCCTTTGATAAGCCATTAACTTATTTATTTATTAATCTTAGATAGTTATAAGCTCTTATTTTTATGTCTGCTTAATATGAATTGAAATCTTCAATTCTTTTCTGTAGACTTTTAACTGCTTAACTGTTAATCACAAAAGAAATAAGAACAAATTATATTGCTTTGAATCCACCTCCTACTTATAGACCTTTACCTAGCCAATTTACTTGGCAAAGAATAGCCACGAATAACTTATACTACTCTCCTCTCCTCATCCTCTCCTCTTTCCTCCTCTCCCTTTCCCTCACATCCTCTCCCTTGCTCTCCTCATCTCTATCCATTGATTAAAATATATGTATTTATTATCAACTTTGCCTTCAGCTTGAATCTTTCTCTGCTAACTCCAGCTTTCTTGAAAACGTTCTCCTGAGTTCATTTTTCTGATTCTGAAAATCAGTCCAATCATTTAGCTGGCCTGTGGAATTTGTGTGTGTGTCTTCTATCACTGGGAGAAAAGAAAAACTAACCCATCCTGTTCTATCCTTTTCTATGAGACAGTACTCCTACCTTCTTGGCAAGATCTTTTCTAGTAAGCTGTAGGAATGGAGTATTCTTAGTTTCTCTATACCTCTGAGATATATAAAGAACTCAATATATTTTGATATTTACACATGAAATTTGGGCTTCTTCTTTACCAGTGTACAGACCTATACCTATAACAGTACGGAGGCACTGCTAGAATGTCAATTTTTTATTAAAGGGAGGAACATTTGAAGCTGTTTGAAAGAAAGGTGTTTGAAGGTGTTTTTCTTTTCAGAAGGGAAGGAAAGTTCCTGAGACAGCTTTAGCAGTGTTGTTTGTTGTCCTAATGTGTCCTGCAAACTAAATATGACTGAGCCTCCAACAATTATTTTTTTTCATTAAATAAAATTATACATACTGTTGAAAACAATGTGTTCCTTCAATGGCATGGAAATCACCTTTATTAGTGGACAAATATGCTTAAGTATATTGCTTTTCCATATTTCAAACACAAACATAAAGGAAATTAGGCCATTTATGATGAAATGTGTTATGCTACAGGCATTAGACAGCACTTCAGTTTGTATGTAGAGCATAAGCATTGTCAGTAATAACACCCATAGACACAAATTATTCTATGTGACACCTGGAGACTTTAGATCTAGTACAACCAATTATTTGGAAAAAGCATGTTGAATCTTGCACACAAATTTCCAGTTTCGAGCTTATGAAGACTGGAGATGAGCACACAAATGCACAATTAAATCTTTCATGTTTCTTAGACTATCAAGTTGCTGAAGTAAACAAGGAAGTAATTTCATGTGGCAAAAGCAGATTTTGAGCAGGTGCAACATGGATGAGTCTTATTCATTTTTTTTCGGATTTATTGCTTGTAAGTAAATCCACGAAGTTGCTTATGCCAATGTGGAATCAGAATAGTTGCCACAGCATTTAGAAGAGTGAGTCTGTGCTTCAGACATGGTCTCAGAAGGTCCCATTATGATTGACACGTCCAGTTTGAGACAGCCTATCACAGCCAATATTCTATTTCTCACTCTCCGTCCCTCTATTTGCCTTCAATGTCTTGTTTCTAAAAAGCTATTAATCTACTCCTTTCATCATAGACAAGCACTGCAGCTACAATACATTAAATGTTTGGTTTTCTTAAAAAAGTACTTTCTGCTCATTTCCTCTACAATGAATCATAGAATCCCACGATCACCAGAGTTGGAAAAAAACTCCAAGATCATCCAGTCCAATTGACCACTTATCACCAATAGTTCCCACTGAACCATGCCCCTCAGTACAACATCTGACGGTTTCTTGAACACCTCTAGGGTCATTGACTCTCTGGGCAGTCCATTCCACTAAATGACTGCTCTTTTGGAGAAGAAGTATTGTCCAATGTCCAACCTGAGTCTCCCCTGGCTCAACTTCAACTTCAGGCCAGTTAGTGGGCTATCACAAGTCTTACAAGGAATCATGCTCAATAATTAAGGGCATGAACCAATGGATTCAACTAAAATGACCTACAAAAAAAATCAGGAAACACTGAATTTTCAACTCTTTAAAGTATTTTTAATTTTTGAGATATATTGTATAGAAAGTCCTGATCTGATTTTTTTTTTTTTGTCGTTTCCAAGAAATATACAAGATGGAAAAGTAAAAAATATGCTCAGTGAAATACAGAACATGCTGGAAATAATACTGAGCTTTACCTAAAAGTTCTGAACATAAATTATACTGGTGAGGGCCAGTGTTTAATTTCTACTTCTCCTATTTGAGTAAATAATATTTTTTAGAATATTATTTAGTAAGCTCTCAAACAAGCACTGATCAAGGTACAGCTTCCACTAGTGTGCCAAAGCAAAACAAAATAGATTCTAAATAATGTTCAGACTGCAAGCCAGACTTGCAGCCTGTTCTCTTCTGAAAATGCTATAATACATTTCAGTAATTGTTTTTAATATTCTAGACTCAATTTGACAAATTGAAATATTTTGAATAATTAGCATGTGACACCACAATGATTTATTTCAAGATTGGGCCTGCTCCCCATCCTTAAGATAATGATGCCTTATTCACAGATCAGTTTGGATATTTCCACAATAGGAAGCTGAAACAAGAGTCCATAGTTTTAATGAATAAAAATGTGCACATTAGTAGTGGTTTTTTTTTCAGCTGTACTCTTATCACTTGCTCTTTTTTGCCCTCCCTGTTTTAATGACCATGTCACAGTTACCTTGTGATAGTAACTAAGAAGAAATTCTTAAAGGAATATCTGAATATTTGAAAGAAAGGGACAAACTGATTTCCTAAGGATCTTCAGTAACTCTGTAGAAATCATCTACCACATTGAAATGAAGTTTCTATGCATCCTTTCATGCCTGTCTGGACAGTTTCCAAACTAACATTCCAAAGTGCCTGAAATGATTTCAGCAAAGTCTCAGTTCCCATTTTTTTTCTCTGCAGCCTCTGTGGGGGAGTCTAATAGTTCATGGTGATGCAATCCATGTTTGAAAATCTGTACCCTGAAGTTGCCAGTTGCATAGCTTTAGGAGATGATGTTTGTTGGGAAGATGCTTCTAGCTTTAGAGCTACAGAGTATGGAATCAAATTACTCTGAACTCAAGTGGTGCATGTCTAATAACTCTTTCTGCACACTTAGAATTTTGCCTACTTTATTACACCATGTACAAACACTTCCTATTGTACAATCAACTTTGATCTTGCCAATAGCTCTTCATCGATATGTTAGATTACTTTCAAGTTACTGGAGTATTTTTCCAGACATCATACTCTCTACTTTATCTCTTTTGGGTGTGAACAAACCAATGTCTCCTCTTTTATCTATTTAATCAAAGCTTTTTTTCTTCTTTTCTATGGAACATAGTTAGGTTAACTGAAATGACCTGCAAAGTCGTTGCCACCACCATACCGATCAGAGAATTTAGGCAGTACACTACAATCTACTTTAATCCCATTACAGGCATGTCACTCTTAGGCCTTTGCTGTGATTAGACAATTAGATACCAATGGCTTTCTAATGAATTTACTACAAGGCATTAGCTGATGAAAATTTTGCTGTGTTACTGCTTGCTTTTTCATTATAATGAGGAATGAAACAATGTCAAAGGAATCTGTTAATTTAATAGATTTCATAACAATATTTGTAGTAGTAGTTATAGAAATTAAACATGAATTGCTGCTGGGGTTAACCTGTTCCATGTGTTAGCCTCATTGCTATTTGGAGATGAATATGTGTTATTATATAAGCAAAGCTGAAGAATGATCGAGCTTTAAAATGAACATATGCAATATGTAACTCCAATCAGAATGTAGTGCTTTAGAATTGTGAATGACTAAATATTATCACAGTGGCTGAAGAATTAGTCAATAGTTTCAGAGGATTGGAAATGGAGGGAAATACTGTGTTACGGTCTCTGAAAATATAGACTTAGAGTTTAACTTATCAGGAGGATGTAGTGTTTGTGGTCAGATTACTTCTGAGAACAAAATTTCCCACAGGTTGGTGTGAATTTTCTTCAGCATTTTCATTGGCTTTGAGTGCAAAGGTCTGTTTTGAGATGCTAATTGTCTAGCAACTACCTAAGCACTCAGTTAGCCTGTTCCCAAATCATTTAATTAGCTGTAAGGCCTTTAGTATAAAAAAAAAAAAAAAAAAAAAAAAAAAAAAAAAAAAAAAGCCTAGTTATGATCTTAACTGCTGTTGTGTATATCAGGAAGTAAAGAGTATATCGAGGTGCAAACAGCTCTGAGCAGAGAGTGGGTGAATTCCTTCAAATGTGGTGGCTTTTCACTATTCACCTATGGTTTATGAAACCTGTTGGCAGGTATTTATCATATAGAGCCAGCACTCATTTTCACTTTTTGGCAGATGGAGAGGAACCAAAGCCTGAATATACCTCACAGATTTTATTACCCAACATATCTTGCCTGACCTCTGTTAGGCAAATGTAAGTTTCCTGAGTGGCTGAAGTGTGTGAGCTTGTAATGCTGTGGTAGTGACTGCAGACATTTTGATCATAAAAGCTTTTATATTCTAATTCTGTCTCTTGAGTGTACTTCACAGGCATCCAAAAGAAAAAGAATGATTTGATGTATATTAACATACGAACCTAATTAGCTAAGATGATGGTAAAGATAAACAAACATGACATGGATTCACCACTTTTCAGGATCTACAGAGATTTGATGAAGTTTGAGTTTTTCCCCACTACTTAAAAGTGATTGGCAAGTGTGGACAGATTATTTTAAATTGAGACAAACTGACTCAAGGTGTTACATCTTTTAGATATATTTTGCAGATATAATTGCCTTGCGATAATTTCTTAGATTTATCTTGTTCTGAGGTTTCTCTGGTCAGAGATATTAAATTACAATCCCTAGAAAATTCTATCACTCCAAATTGGAACTAATACTTTTATTTTTGTCACCAGAATATAAGTTCTAGTTGAAAACACCTCAACTTTTATTTTTGAAAGACTATAATATCAACAATTCAGATCTAGTTATATTTAAAAGTAGCGACGTGTATACACATATATTAAAGTACAAATATACTATTTTAAAATTAATATTAGCATGCAATCTAAATGTCAGATGAAATGAATCAGGGTGATACATTTGAACTGAAATGTTTTGGCATTATCAAAATGAAACAAGAAAGATAAGATGATTTATTTTGACAGTTTCCTGTGGAAAATTTATTCAAAGCTAAAAAGTTCAAGTAAAAAAACTCAATTTCAACAAAACTGTATCTTTGGAGTTGAACTACATCAGTATATAGAATTTTTCTTCCAGGAGTTATTTGTGTATCAGATGTACCTGAGCATGTACTTCAAATGAAGAATTTGAGAGTTTTGACAAACAGCTTTAGTACAACATTTAACTGGCAAAATCAAACATAAAGGACTTGTGTTTTTTAACTTCTTACTGATGTGATTGTATAATATTTACTGATCACTGATAATAGCTTTTATTGCAGTTAGTTGGTTTGTATTATTGCACAAAAGTTGCAATTTAAAAAAAAAAAAAATAATAATAATCATAAAATTCCTTGAAAATAAAAAAGAACATTGCAGGAGTGATTTCATAGCCAAGCTTTGGTAAAATTCACACTTTCATGACATAAATACCAACCAAAACAAGCTTTGTGTCTGGATCAAATAAGCAAAACATTGAAAGAGACGGTCAACAGTGAAAGATTTTGATCAGAAGCACCTGTATCAAAGATGACAAGTCCATACCAGTAGAAGAAGCCAGAGCCCAGAGACATGATCTGGCACTGTTGTCAATCCATTACCCTGTGCCAAGACAGAACAGACAACCTTCACTCAGCTGATGGATAAGCAACCAAGGGCATGATGTTGGAGGCCTGGTGCTACTAACAAAAAGCTAGATTTCTAATGAAGGGCTAACTCTTGATATCAAATTTCCTTTTTTCAATTTTTTTTCAATTTTTTTTCAATTTTTTTTTTTTTTTTTTTTTTTTTTTTTTTTTACAACCATTATCCAAATGCTTCTGGTATGGTAAGACAGTTTTTGGATGCTATGGGTGGCACAGAGTTCACATGGTGGATGTAAAACTGAAAGATTAACGTCTTTCTTTTAATTTCGATGATTTTTTTGCTTGTTTATTTTGAAGATGAAAATGCCCTAACTGAAGACAAGACAACATCAGTTTGCTATTTATGGCATTTCATGGTCAAATAAATGCCCTCTAGGTTTCCACGCTATTCACCAACAACTGTCAACACTGGAGATAGTGTAATAATCAGAGTGAATCAAATCCCATGAATAAGTAATGAAATCTGTTTTCATTTTAAATTCAGTGTTGCTATATAATAGCAACAACAACAATAATAAAATCCAGCAGCATTTTTTTTTAAGAGTAATAATAAAAGTATTTAGATTAACAAGAATGAAAAGCCATATAATGAAGCACTGTCAGCTCAACATGACTTTTAATGGACCTTGAATAGGCAGGAAATTACAATTCATCTGTGCATTAACAAAGCTGTGAGTGATCTCAGATCCTATTTGTGTTTTCACAGAGTTGTGTAAGTAAAATGCCAGAAATACTGCCAGTAACAACAATTTATTTTGCTCTGAGGTGAATATATTGTGATGCAAGATGAATACGTATCCGTAGAGACTACAGATTGACAAGTAAGGACTTTTTATATGTATAGCCATGGACTGAGGAATCTGTGGGTAGAAAAGAAAGATCAGAAGAAAAGGAAATGGTCAGAAAATTCTTTTAGCTTTTCACTTCTCTTCACATTAGTCAGCAGACTAAGTAGCAGACCAGCATGATGCAATATTATGTGTAATATTTGTAGATACGAAGTAAATTCTGTAATGATACATATTTCTACCAGTAGACATTAAACATTTTCTAGATTAGTTAACTACAGAAGCAGAGTTAACAAGTTTAAGTTCCTTCTCGTCTAGTAGCTTTAGTAGTATCTACTTCTCAGAGTAAATTTCCACTAATTTTAAAATTGCTACATAGATCCATCACCTGTGAAGTACACCAAGATGTTCTTTGGCAAGCTATGCAAATGAGTGCAGAACACACACTTTCTTTGTATCTACAGCTGTTTGATGCCTGTTCAAGCTCATTTAGATGCCATGATTCTAAAATGATGATGAAACAAAGCAAAACCCTTCTGATAGTTTTAGAAAATTAATACAATAAATGCTTGGAAATTAAACTAAGGAAAGCTACAGACTCTTAAGAGAACCTTTTTAAGTCATAACAAAATTTTAAAATTTCAGCATTGAATAGTGAAATAATCTGAAATGAAAAGCAAAAAAAAAAAAGATTTTTGAAATTTATCATTTTCACAGTGTAAACTCAAAATTTGCATTTCTAGGGGCTTTATATTTTAAAACAAATTAAGTGAGAATTATTTCTGAATGAGCAATATCTCATTTAAATGTTTCAAATAGTAATATATCTGATAATTTAAGAGTTGTCTTCTAGTGTTTTCTTTAAAATAGAAAATTTGCTGAAGCTGACAGTCTTCTTGGAAAATCCTTGATTTGGGTGAATTAGGATCATCATTCTGGCAATGCAGAATTTGCTCTAAGCAGTCATGTTTTTCTCGTATAGGATATACATACACTGCAAATCAATGGATTGACTGTCCTGCTCATTATGTGTTAGCTATCAAGGCCTTTGAGATAATGTTTATGGATTTGAATTCTATAAATATCTTCCTTGAAGTGGCCAAGTGACAAACTGCATGTGAATGAGTGTTTAGGACAGAAAGCTTTGTATAAGGAGATGGGAGATTCAAGTTAGGACAATGGTCTATGTCTTTATTTTAGAAGGGAATTTACTTGGATGCATAGTAAGAGACTACAGAGAAGGAAGTAATGAGGTAGCAGAATTATTATAAATAAGAACAAGATAAATTTTAATAAATTTTAAATTCTATTTTTGTTTCAATTCTGTTCATTATTGGGCTTTCCCTTCCCTTCTTTTCCTTTTCCTTTTCCTTTTCCTTTTCCTTTTCCTTTTCCTTTTCCTTTTCCTTTTCCTTTTCCTTTTCCTTTTCCTTTTCCTTCTCCTTCTCCTTCTCCTTCTCCTTCTCCTTCTGCTTCTCCCCCTCCCCCTTCCCAACCCCTCTTCCCCTTCCCCTTCCCCTTCCCCTTCCCCTTCCCCTTCCCCTTCCCCTTCC